>NW_024070189.1:104444135-104492874 GCF_014754425.2 Oryx dammah | reverse complement strand
CACACACACACAATCACACATGTTTATATGCACACACATACAATCACACATACTTATATGCACACACACACTCACGCACACGCCCCCACTCTCGATGTGTCACATCACCCAGCAGCCCTAACTTCTCCCGCTCACAGCAGTGGCCATCCCCACAGGACCTGCTGTGTAATTACCCCAGCCAGTGGCTCCATGAAGTTGGCTGAGTGGCAATTATTCTCCCATTTTATAGATGGGGACGCTAACGCTCCAGGAAGTGAGCCGACTTGCTGGTCAAGGTCACCCGGTGTGACTCTCCCCTGCCCCTTCCTGACTCTAGAGGACATGGGCCAAGCTGGAGGGGTGTGACCATGACTGCCTGATGTCAAGCAGCCCTGGCCCCTGAACAAACACCATCGAGCCCCACCTGCCGTCCGTGCAATGCTCAGTGGCACTCTCAGGACCTCTGTGCACATGCACGCCAGCAGTCTCAGGGCCTGGTATGTCTTCCTCCCAGACATCTTTTGTTCTTCCTTCCTCTGCATTCCAGCTACCAGGGCTGAGCAGGGCCATCTGTTCCTCCCAAAGGTAGTGGCCATGTGCTGGTAAGACAGAGGGGGCAGCTGGGGTGGGCCTCACAGTACTCATGGGGAGGCTGATGGATGTGATGGTAAAGGACTTAGGACAGTGAGAAGCAGGATGTGACGCCAGGTGATGGGGAGAGAGGCCAGCATGGGGCTATGTGGTGTGGAGACAAGGTGACATTTAGAAGGAGGCAGAGGGAAATGGACAAGGAAATCATACAGAAGCAGAGAAAAGAGCAATGGCAGGGGAGCTGCAAGAGCAGAGGTGGAGCTAGAACTGTCCTCCGTGTTTGGGAAGCAGCCAAGAGGCCAGTGGGATGGAGAGGGGCACAGGAAAGATGAAGCGGAGGAGGGAAAAGAGGCAGCGGAGCCAGAGAGTTCAAGGGAGCTGGGTGCCCTGGGGCGCCTAGGTGGGGGGGAGTGTGCTTGACACAGCTCTTTTGGCCTTTGGGACATTGCAAATGTCACTGAGCAGCTGTATAGAAGCCACTCTGATCATACAGGCTGTCAGGGTGTCTGGGCTCGGTGGGAGATGGCTGGATTCAGGACTGGATCTGAAGGCATTGCTGATTGCATTTGCGATAGAGAGGAATCACAAGGAAGCCAAAGTAGCAGAAGGATGGGGCTGCCCTGTACAAAGATGGGAAAGCGGGTGTGTGGCAGAGGCACGTGGCCTTGCCCAGCCTATCACCAACACCCTTGGGACTACAGCAGGAGCCCCCAGCAGATCTTTGCTTACGTGACCCGCCGTATCTCCATCCTAGCGGCCTTCCTGTGGCATCACTGTCTCCTTAGGTCTTCCGTGGCCTAGTCTAGCTACTGACAGCATGCTCAGCTATGGCCTCTGGGGACCCATCTCAGCCATCAAATCTCTGTTGGCCCATCCTAGAGTGGATGGTATGTTCCAGAGGTGGCCACATCCGGGGATGTCCCGTTTTCTAATGTGACCTTGATGTGCCATCAAGGGTGGGATGTGTCGCTATCCTAGAATCTGGGGGTGGGGAGGTCTTTGTGTCTACCTCAACCAACAGAAAGTGGGACTGCACAGCCTCTGAGGCTAGGTCTCAAAAGATGAAACAAAGGAGTATCAGCAAAATGGCAGAGTGGGTGGGTTTTTCTTGTTGTTATTCCAGGATATTAAGGAAATCTCTGCCAAATCATTAGCTGACTCTAAGCTAAAAAAACAGAGATTTCAGAGAACAATATATAATGTAGAATACAGTAATTAAACATAGTTTAGAAAAGTTACTGAACAAACATACAATAACAACCCATAGCAACAACAAGAACCAACCCTAAAGAGGAAAAAGAATCTAATTTCCTGAGTTATGATAATATTGATACGATAATATTCAGAAGGTACATGTTTCCACAAAAAAAATTACTAGGCATGCAAAGAAACAAGAACGTATGGACCATCCATAGGAGAAAGAAAACTAAATTAACAGAAACTGTCTCTGAGGAAGCACAAATATTGAACACTGTAGACAATCACTCTAAATTAATTGTCCTAAATATTCTCAAGGAGATAGAGGAAACCAGAAGAAAAATGTCTCAAAAAAGAGAAAATCAATAAAGAGACAGACATTATAAATAGCACCCAAATAAAATTTGTGGAGCTGAAAAGTACAATAACTGAAACAAAATACTCACTTGAAGTTTTCAACAGCAGAGCTGAGCAGGCAGAAGAAAGAATCAGTGACCCTGTGGTGCTTTTCAGGGTCACTGGACTATATGCTTCTACTTTTCTGTATATCCATTCTATTAATTTTTGAGAGTTTTTTATTGAAACTCCAACCAAAAATCTTAATTTATCTAATTAAAAAATAATTGTGATGCATAGCAGAACTGTATGTAACTTTGTTCTGTATTTTCCAAGTCTCCTGTGAATGTGTCATCATACTTCCATAATTTAAAAAAGTAAGAAAGAATTTTAAAAAAAGAACCGATGAACCTATAGACAATTCAACTCAAATTATACAGTCTGAAGAGAAGGAAGAAAAAAGAAGAAAAGTGAACAGATTTGTGGGATACCATCAAATGCAGCAACAGACATATTATGAAAGTCCCAGAAGAAGACAATAGAGAGAAAGGAGCAGAAAGAATATATTTAAGGAAATAATGGCCAAGAATTCCAAACTTGATTTTAAAAAGACTTGACGATTCCAGATACTCCCAAGAAGCTCAACAAGCTTCAAGTTGGATAAGCATAGACAGCTCCACACTAAGACATTTTAATCAAACTATCAAAAGATAGAGACAGAAGGATGGAGATAAGATGACAGGGAAGGAAGACCAAGAGTCCATGCCTCCCCACAGCCAGGACATTTAATAGATGCTGGTGAGGGACCTCAGATGCCCAGGTAGAAGAGAAGAACCCCCAAGCAACTGGGCAGGAGTTTGGGGGGAGCAGGGGGCAGGAGAAGAAAGACCTCACAGGACCATGACACCTGAGGGGTAGCTTGGGGAGGGGAGGGTTTTGTATGCCCGGAGAAGTATCCTTACCCTAACTCCTGGGGATCAAGGGGACAGGAAGGGAACCTCCAGAGTTGGAGGACGAGGGAAGCACCTGGAGTGCCCCACCCACTCAACCCTGGGAAGCCTCCTAGGGTCCCGGGCCTGATCTTACACACTCTGTTCTGGGATGTGCTAAGCCTGGACTAGAGATACCAAGGGAACATTTCATGCAAAGATGGGCTCCATAAAGGACAGAAATGGTATGGACCTAACAGAAGCAGAAGATATTAAGAAGAGGTGGCAAGAATACACAGAAGAACTGTACAAAAAAGATCTTCATGACCCAGATAATCACAATGGTGTGATCACTCACCTAGAGCCAGACATCCTGGAATGTGAAGGTAAATGGGCCTTAGAAAGCATCACTATGAACAAGGCTAGTGGAGGTGATGGAATTCCAGTTGAGCTGTTTCAAATCCTAAAAGATGATGCTGTGAAAATGCTGCACTCAAGATGCCAGCAAATTTGGAAAACTCAGCAGTGGCCACAGGACTGGAAAATGTCATTTTTCATTCCAATTCCAAAGAAAGGCAATGCCAAAGAATGCTCAAACTACTGCACAGTTGCACTCATCTCACATGCTAGTAAAATAATGCTCAAAATTCTGCAAGCCAGGCTTCAGCAATACGTGAACCGTGAACTTCCAGATGTTCAAGTTGGTTTTAGAAAAGGCAGAGGAGCCAGAGATCAAATTACCAACATCCACTGGATCACGGAAAAAGCAAGAGAGTTCCAGAAAAACATGTATTTCTGCTTTATTGACTATGCCAAAGCCTTTGACTGTGTGGTTCACAATAAACTGCGAAAAGTTCTGAAAGAGATGGGAATTCCAGACCACCTGACCTGTCTCTTGAGAAGCCTATATGCAGGTCAGGAAGCAACAGTTAGAACTGGACATGGAACAACAGACTGGTTCCAAATAGGAAAAGGAGTACGTCAAGGCTGAATATTGTCACCCTGCTTATTTAACTTATATACAGAGTACATCATGAGAAACGCTGAGCTGGAAGAAGCACAAGCTGGAATAAAGATTGCCAGGAGAAATATCAGTCACCTCAGATATGCAGATGACACCACCCTTATGGCAGAAAGTGAAGAAGAACTAAAAAGCCTCTTGATGAAAGTGAAAGAGGAGAGTGAAAAAGTTGGCTTAAAGCTCAACATTCAGAAAACTAATATCATAGCATCTGGCCCCATCACTTCATGGGAAATAGATGGGGAAACACTGGAAACAGTGTCAGACTTTATTTTTGGGGGCTCCAAAATCACTGCAGATGGTGATTGCAGCCAGGAAATTAAAAGATGCTTACTCCTTGGAAGGAAAGTTATGACCAACCTAGATAGCATATAAAAAGCAGAGACATTACTTTGCCAACAAAGGTCCGTCTAGTCAAGGCTATGGCTTTTCTGGTGGTCATGTATGGATGTGAAATTTGGACTGTGAAGAAAGCTGAGCACCAAAGAATTGATGCTTTTGAACTGTGGTGTTGGAGAAGACTCTTGAGAGTCCCTTGGACTGCAAAGAGATCCAACCAGTCCATCCTAAAGGAGATCAGTCCTGGGTGTTCTTTGGAAGGAATAATGCTAAAGCTGAAACTCCAATACTTTGGCCACCTCATGAGAAGAGTTGACTCATTGGAAAAGACCCTGATGCTGGGAGGGATTGGGGGCAGGAGGAGAAGGGGACAACAGAGGATGAGATGGCTGGATGGCATCACCGACTCAATGAACATGAGTTTGAGTGAACTCCGGGAGTTGGTGATGGACAGGGAGGCCTGGCGTGCTGTGATTCATGGGGTCGCAAAGAGTCGGACACGACTGAGCAACTGAACTGAACTGAAGCCTGGACACCACCCTGTACTTCCACCCAGGGCCTTTTCCAGAGGTGTGGGTCTTGAGCTTAGACCCCACCCCAACCTAAGCCCTGTTCTGCCTAAGCCCCGCCCCCCCAACCAAGGCTTCTGCCTTTTTCTTCTTCTGTTCTTTGCTATTGGAGTTCTGTTTTACCTTCCAGTTGTTGTTTCGCATATATTCTTATTTTTTCTAAAACATCTGTTAGTTTTCTAAATTTATTTTATTTTTTATTCTCTGTTATTGCTCTGCTTCTTTTTTTTTCTTTCACCATACTCTGTGGCTTGTGGGATCTCAGTTCATGGGCCAGAGATCAGGCCTGAGCTCCTGTGGTTGGAGCAACAAGTCAGAATCACTGGACTAATAGAGACTGTTAGGTCTCAGGGAATATTAATTGCATTGAGGTCTCCCAAAGGTCCACATCTCAACACCAGGACCTGGCTCTACTCAACTGCCTATAAACTCCACTGCTCTAAACCTCTAGTTCCAAACAACTAGTAAAACAGGAACAGTCCCACCTGTCAATTAAAACAAAAATTGAGAAAACAAAAAGATATCTTACAGGTGAAGGACCAGGGTAAAAATCTACAAGATCAAATAAATGAAGAGGAAATAGACACTCTATCTGAAAAAGAATTTAGAGAAATGATAAGCAAAGATATTCCAAAATCTCGAAAACAGAATGGAGAAAATGCAAGAGCCATTTAATAATGACCTAGAAGAACTAAAGAATAAACAAACAGTGATGAACAACACAACAACTGAAGTCAAAAATATTCTACAAGGAATCAACAGTTGAGTAACAGTGAGAAGGAATAATAAGTGAGCTGGAAGAGAGAATGCCAAGGAAAAGAATACCTAAAAAAGAACAAAAAGAATTGAGGACAGTATTAAACTCACAAACATTCAAATTATAGGGGGTCCCCAGAAGAAGAAGAAGAAGAGAAAGAGGTCTGAGAAAATGTATGAAGGAATTACAGTAAAAAACTTGCCTAATATGGGAAAGGGATAGCCGCCCAAGCACAGGAAGTGCAGAGAATCCCACACAGTATAAACCCAATGGGAAACGTCCAAGACACACGTTAATCAAACTAATAAACATTAAATACAAAGAAAAAGTATTAAAAGCAAGTGAAAAGCAAAAAATAACATACAACTGAATCCCCATAAGGCTATCAGCTGATTTTCAGAAGAAACTCTGCAGGCCAGAAGGAAGTGGTAGGATATATTTAAAGTGATGAAAGAGAAAAATCTACAACCAAGATTACTCTACCTAGAAAGAATCTCATTTGAATTTGATGGGGAAATCAAAAGCTGTGAAAGTGAAGTTGCTCAGTTGTGTCCGACTCTGCCACCCCATGGACAGGGGCCCACCAGGCTCCTCCGCCCGTGGGATTCTCCAGGCAAGAGTACTGGAGTGGGCTGCCATTT
Organism: Oryx dammah; assembly: GCF_014754425.2. Classification (NCBI taxonomy): domain Eukaryota; kingdom Metazoa; phylum Chordata; class Mammalia; order Artiodactyla; family Bovidae; genus Oryx; species Oryx dammah. The sequence goes on along the minus strand of NW_024070189.1, from coordinate 104,486,515 downwards.
CCTTCTCCAGGAGATCTTCCCAACCCAGGGATCGAACCCAGGTCTCCCCCATTGCAGGCAGACACTTTACCATCAGAGCCAGACAAGCAAAGACTAACAGAATTCAGTACCATCAAACCAGCCTTGAAACAAATGCCAAGGGAATTTCTCAAGGCAGGAAACACAAGAGAAGAAAAAGACTCACAAAAACAGACCCAAATCAATTAAGAAAATGGTAATAGGAAAATACATATCAATAATTACTTCAAATGTAAGTGGATTAAATGCTCCAACCAAAAGACACAGACTAGCTGAATGAATAAAAAAACAAGTCCCATGTATATGCTGCCTACAAGAGATTCACTTCAGACCTAGGGACACATACAGAATGAAAGCGAAGGGTTGGAAAAAATATTCCATGCAAATGGAAATCAAAAGAAAGCTGGTTAGCAATACTCATATCAGACAAAATAGACTTTAAAAACTCCTGGGCTTCCTCGGTGGCTCAGCGGTAGAGTCCCGCTGTCAGTGCAGAAGATGTGGGTTTGATTTCTGGTCTGGGAGGATGCCACAAACCACAGAGCAACTCAGCCCATGCACCCCAATGATTGAGCCTGTGCTCTAGAGCCCGGGAACTGCAACAACTGAGCCCACACACCATAACTGCTGAAGCCTGCACGCCTTAGAGCCTGAGGTCAGCAGCAAGAGAAGCCACAGCAGTGAGAAGCCTGCACACGGCAAGGAAGACTAGCCCCTGCTCACCACAACGAGAGGAAGACCTGCACGGCAGCAAAAACCCAGCACAGTCAGAAAGAAAGAAAGAAGTAAAATCCTCTAAAAACCTATTGTATAATGATTACGGGATTGATACAAGAAGAAGATAAAACAATTACAAATATTTATGCACCTAACATAGGAACACCTCAATGCATAAGACAAATGCTAACAGACATACAAGGGGAAGTTGACAGTGACCCAATAATATAGTAGGGGATTTTAACATCCCATTTACAGCAAGGGACAGATCATCCAGGCAGAAAAAAATAAGGAAACACAAGCTTTACATGACACAATAGACTAGATAGATTTAATTGATATTTATAGGACATTCCACCTGAAAGCAGCAGAATACACTTTCTTCTCAAGTGCACATGGAATATTCTCCAGGATAGACCACATCTTGAGTCACAAATCAAGCCTCAGTACATTTAAGAAAATTGAAATTGTACTAAGCATCTTTTCTGACCACAACACTATGAGATTAGAAATCAATTACAGGAGAAAAAAAAAAAAAAACTGTAAAAACCCACAAACACACAGAGGCTAAAGAGTGCACTGCTAAATAACCAAGAGATCACTGAAGAAATTAAAGAGAAAATAAAAAATGACATAGAAACAAACGACAATAAAAAGACGATGACCCCAAACCTATGGGACACAGCAAATTCTAAGAGGGAAGTTCATAGCAATTCATTCATGCCTCAAGAAGCAAGAGAAATCACATATAAACAATACAACACCAAAAGCAACCAGAGGAAGAAGAACAAAGAAAATCCAAAGCCAGTAGGAAGGGAAAAAATCATTAAGATCAGATTAGAAAGAAATGAAATAGAAGTGAAGAAAACAATAACAATGATAAATAAAAGCAGAAATTGGTTCTTTGAGAAGATAAACAAAATTGATAAATCTTTAGCCAGATTAATTCCTCAAGAGAAAAAGGGAGAGGACACAAATCAATAAAATTAATAATGAAAAAGCAGAAATCACAACTGACACCATAGAAATACAAAGGATCATAAGAGACTACTAGAAGCAACTGCTGCTGCTGCTGCTGCTAAGTCGCTTCAGTCGTGTCCGACTCTGTGCGACCCCATAGACGGCAGCCCACCAGGCTCCCCCGTCCCTGGGATTCTCCAGGCAAGAACACTGGAGTGGGTTGCCATTTCCTTCTCCAACGCGTGAAAGTGAAAAGTGAAAGTGAAGTCGCTCAGTCGTGTCCCACTCTTCGCGATCCCATGGACTGCAGCCCACCAGGGTCCTCCATCTATGGGATTTTCCAGGCAAGAGTACTGGAGTGGGGTGCCATTGCCTTCTCCGACTAGAAGCAACTATATGCCAATAAATTGGACAACCTGAAAGAAATGGATAAATTCTAGAAAGGTACAACCTTCCAAGACTGAACCAGGAAGCCTTAGAAAATATTAGCAGACCAATCACATGTAATGAAATTGAAACCATAATTTAAAATCTTCTAACAAATAAAAGTCCATGACCAGATGGCTTCACAGGCAAATTCTATCAAACATTTAGAGAACAGCTAACACTGTACCTTCTCAAACTCTTTCAAAAAATTGCAGAGGGAGGAACACTCCCAACTTTGTTGTATGAAGCCACCATCTTCATCCTGATATCAAAATCAGACAAAGATAGCTCACAAAATAAGAAAATTACAGACCAATATCACTGATGAACATAGATGCAAAACTTCCTCAGCAAAATACTAGCCAACATTATGAAGGCTGGCTCAGATCACATTCAATTCTTTCTTACTACTGGTTAGAGAAAATGCTGAGGAAAGAATGGGTGAAGGAGATCAAGACGTATGAACCTCCAGTTGCAAAGTAAGTGGGTCACAGGTAAGAAATACACAGAGTGGGGAATATATACAGTCAAAAGCTACATAATATCTTTGTATACTGACAGGTGGTAACTAGACTTACTGTAAGGATCACTTTGAAATATGTAGAAATACCAAATCACTATGCCAGGAATGAGGAACTAAATTTTTAAATTGTTTTTACTTTTTCCTCCTTGAAGTATTTATAATGAAAAGGAAAATACATTTTAAAATTGGCCTTCCCTGAGAAACTATGGAAGTTAAGGGAACAGATAAACATTAACTATTTGAGTCAACAGTTACTTTTAAATTCCAAACTGCCTGCTTTCACATCAATAGGGAGAAAAGCTCATTGCTTCCTGTTTAACTATTATTAGAATCATTTTATGTAATGTACTGTAGTTTGAAAATTCTTTGGCATTGCCCTTCTCTGGGATTGGAGTGGAAACTGATATTTTTCAGTCCTGAGGTCACTGCTGAGTTTTCCAAATTTGCTGGCATATTGAGTGCAGCACTTTAACAGCATCATCTTTTAGGATTTGAAATAGTTCAGCTGGAATTCCATCACCTCCACTAGCTTTGTTTGTAGTTATGCTTCCTAAGGCCCACTTGACTTAGCACTCCAGGATGTCTGGCTCTAGGTGAGTGACCACCCCATTGTGGTTATCCTAGTCAGTAAGAAAATAACTTTTTTGTATATTTCTTCAGTGTATTCTCACCTCTTCCAACAATACAAAGGATGACTCTACACATGGAAAACACCCGATGGTCAACACCAAAATCAGATTGATTATATTCTTTGCAGCCGAAGACGGAGAAGCTCTATACAGTCAGCAAAAACAAGACTGGGAGGTGAATGTGGCTCAGATCATGAACTCCTTATTGCAAAATTCAGACTTAAACTGAAGAAAGTAGGGAAAACCACTAGGCCATTCAAATATGACCTATAATCAAATCCCTTACCATTATACAGTAGAAGTGACAAATAGATTCAAGGGATTCGATCTGATAGACAGAATGCCTGAAGAACTATGGATGGAAGTTCGTGACATTGTACAGGAGGTGGTAATCAAAACCATCCCCAAGAAAAAGAAATGCAAAAGGCCAAAACGGTTGTCTGAGGAGGACTTATGCATACCTGATGAAACAAGTAAAAGGCAAAGGAGAAAAGGAAAGACATACTCATCTGAATGCAGAGTTCCAAAGAATAGCAAGGAGAGATAAGAAAGCCTTCTAAAGTGAACAGTGCAAAGAAATAGAGGAAAACAATAGAATGGCAAAGACTAGAGATCTCTTCAAGAAAGTTAGAGATACCAAAGGAACATTTCATGCAAAGATGAGCACAATAAAGGACAGAAGCAGTATGCACCCAACAGAAGCAGAAGATACTAAGAAGAGGCGGCAAGAATTCACAGAAGAACAAAAGAGATCTTAATGACCCAAATAACTACGATGGTGTGATCACTCATCTAGAGCCAGACATCCTGGAGTGTGAAATCAAGTGAGCCTCAGGAAGCATCAGTACAAACAAAGAGTGAAGGTGATGGAATTCCAGCTGAACTGTTTCAAATCCTAAAACATGATGCTGTGAAAGCGCTGCACTCAATATGCCAGCAAATTTGGAAAACTCAGCAGTGGACACAGGACTGGAAAAGATCAGTTTTCGTTCTAATCCCAAAGAATGTTCAAACTACCACACAATTGCACCCATCTCACATGCTAGCAAAGTAATGCTCAAAATTCTCCAAGTCAGGCTTCAACAGTATGTGAACTGAGAGCTTCCAGATGTTCAAGCTGGATTTAGAAAAGGCAGAGGAACCAGAGATCAAATTGTCAACATCTGTTGGATCATAAAAAAAGCAAGAGAGTTCCAGAAAAACATCAACTTCTGCTTCATTGACTACACTAAAGCCTTTGACTGTGTGCATCACAACAAACTGGAAAATTCTGAAAGAGATGGGAATACCAGACACTTTACTTGCCTCTTCAGAAATCTATATGCAGGTCAAGAAGCAACAGTTAGAACTGGTCAAGGAGCAACAGACTGGTTCCAATTGGGAAAGGAGTACGTCAAGGCTGTATATTGTTACCCTGCTTATTTAACTTGTATGCAGAGTACATCAAACAAAATGCCAGGCTGGATGAACCACAAGCTGGAATCAAGATTGCTGGGAGAAATATCAACAACCTCAGATATGCAGATGACACCACCCTTATGGCAGAAAGCAAAGAACTAAAGAGCCTCTTAATGAAGGTGAAAGAGGGGAGTGAAAAGGCTGGCTTAAAATCCAACATTCAAAAAACTAAGATCATGGCATCCAGTCCCATCACTTCATGGGAAATAGATGGGGAAACAATGGGAACAGCGACAGACTTTATTTTCTTGGGCTCCAAAATCACTGCAGACAGTGACTGCAGCCTTGAAATTAAAAGATTCTTGCTTCTTGGAAGAAAAGCTATGACCAAACTAGACAGCATATTAAAAAGCAGACATCACTTTGCCAGCAAACGTCTGTATAGTCAAAGCTATGGTTTTCCAGTAGTCATGTATGGATGTGAGTGTTGGACTATAAAGAAGGCTGAGCGCTGAAGAATTGACGCTTTTGAGCTGATGCTAAAGCTGAACCTCTAATACTTTGGCCACCTGATGGGAAGAGCCGACTCATTAGAAAAGAGTCTGATGCTGGGAAAGATTGAAGGCAGGAAGAGAAGGGGATGACAGAGGATGAGACAGTTGGATGGTATCACGGACTCAATGGACATGATTTTGAGCCTACTCCAGGAGATAGTGAAGGACAGGGAAGCCTGGCGTGCTGCAGTTAATGGGGTTGCAAAGAGTTGGACATGGCTGAGAGACTGAACAAAAACAACAAAACTCTTGCCACCTCTTCTTAATCTCTTCTGCTTGTATTAGGTCTTTACCATTTCTGTCCATTATCGTGCCCATCTTTGCATGAAATTTTCCCTTGATATCTCCAATTCTCTTAGAGATTTCTAGTCTTTGCCATTCTATTGTTTTCCTCTTTCTTTGCATTGTTCACTTAAGGAGGCCTTCTTATCTCTCCTTGCTATTCTCTTGAACTCTGCACTCAGTTGGGTATCTTTTCCTTTCTCCCTTGACTTTTGCTTCTCTTTGTTTATCAGCTATTTGTACGGCCTCCTCAGATAACCACTTTGCCTTCTTGCATTTCTTTTTCTTTCAGATGGTTTTGGTCCCTGCCTCCTGTACAATGTTATGAACCTCTGTCCATAGTTCTTCAGGCACTCTGTCGACCAGATCTAAGCCTTTGAATGTATTGGTCGCCTCTATGGTATAATCCTCAGTGATCAATGCAAGAAAATAGTGGAAAACAACAGAATGGGGAAGACTAGAGATCTCTTCAAGAAAATTAGAGATATCAAGGGAACATTTCATGCAAAGATGGGCTCCATAGAGGACAGAAATCGTATGGACCTAACAGAAGCAGAAGATATTAAGAAGAGGTGGCAAGAATACACAGAAGAACTATACAAAAAAGATCTTCATGACCCAGATAATCATGATGGTGTGATCACTCACCTAGAGCCAGACATCCTGGAATGTGAAGTCAAGTGGGCTTTAGAAAGCATCGCTATGAACAAAGCTAGTGGAGGTGATGGAATTCCAGTTGAGCTATTTCAAATCCTGAAAGATGATGCTGGGAAAGTGCTTCACTCAAGATGCCAGCAAATTTGGAAAACTCAGCAGTGGGCACAGGACTGGAAAATGTCAGTTTTCATTCCAATTCCAAAGAAAGGCAATGCCAAAGAATGCTCAAACTACCACACAATTGCACTCATCTCACACGCTAATAAAGTAATGCTCAAAATTCTGCAAGCCAGGCTTCAGCAATACGTGAACTGTGAACTTCCAGATGTTCAAGTTGGTTTTAGAAAAGGCAGCAGAACCAGAGATCAAATTGCCAACATCCGCTGGATCATGGAAAAAGCAAGAGAGTTCCAGAAAAACATGTATTTCTGCTTTATTGACTATGCCAAGGCCTTTGACTGTGTGGATCACAATAAACTGTGGAAAATTCTGAAAGAGATGGGAATATGAGACCACTTGACCTGCCTCTTGAGAAACCTATATGCAGGTCAGGAAGCAACAGTTAGAACTAGACATGGAACAATAGACTGGTTCCAAATAGGAAAAGGAGTACATCAAGGCTGTATATTGTCACCCTGCTTATTTAATTTATATGCAGAGTACATCATGAGAAACGCTGAGCTGGAAGAAGCACAAGCTGGAATCAAGATTGGAGTGAGAAATATCAATAACCTCAGATATGCAGATGACACCACCCTTATGGCAGAAAGTGAAGAGGAACTGAAAAGCTTCTTGATGAAAGTGAAAGAGGAGAGCGAAAAAGTTGGCTTAAAGCTCAACATTCAGAAAACGAAGATCATGGCATCTGGTCCCATCACTTCATGGGAAATAGATGGGGAAACACTGGAAACAGTGTCAGACTTTATTTTTGGGGGCTCCAAAATCACTGCAGATGGTGATTGCAGCCAGGAAATTAAAAGATGCTTACTTCTTGGAAGGAAAGTTATGACCAACTTAGATAGCATATTAAAAAGCAGAGATATTATTTTGCCAACAAAGGTCCGTCTAGACAAGGCTATGGTTTTTCCGGTGGTCACATATGGATGTGAGAGTTGGACTATGAAGAAAGCTGAGCGCCGAAGAATTGATGCTTTTGAACTGTGGTGTTGGAGAAGACTCTTGAGAGTCCCTTGGACTGCAAGGAGATCCAACCAGTCCAACCTAAAGGAGACCAGTCCTGGGTGTTCATTGGAAGGACTGATGCTGAGGCTGAAACTCCAATACTTTGGCCACCTCATGTGAAGAGTTGACTCATTGGAAAAGACTCTAATGCTGGGAGGGATTGGGGGCGGGAGGAGAAGGGGATGACAGAGGATGAGATGGCTGGATGGCATCAACGACTCAATTCACATGAATCTGGGTGAACTCCAGGAGTTGGTGATGGACAGGGAGGCCTGGCGTGCTGTGGTTCATGGGGTCGCAAAGAGTCGGACACGACTGAGTGACTGAACTGAACTGAACTGATGGTATAATCATCAGGGATTTAATTTAGGTCAAATCTGAATGGTTTTTCCTATTTTCTGCAGTTCAAGCCTGAATTTTGCAATAAGGGACTGATGATCTGAGCTGCAGTGAGCTCCAGGTCTTCTGTTTGAGGACTGTATAGATCTTTTCTGTCTTCGTCTGCAAAGAATATAATTATTCTAATTTGGTATTGACTATCTGGTGATGTCCACGTGTAGAGCCAAAGAATGTTCAAACTACCTTACAACTGTGCTCATTTCACATGCTAGAAAGGTTATGTTCAAAATTCTTCAAGATAGGCTTCAGCAGTACACGAACTGAGAACTTCCAGATGTATAAGCTGGATTTAGAAAATGCCAAGGAACCAGAGATTAAATTGCCAATATTTCTTGGATCATAGAGAAAGCAAGGGAATTTCAGAAAAACATCTACTTATGCTTTACTGAGTACACTAAAGTCTTTGATTGTGTGGTTCATGATAAACTGTGTAAAATTCTTAAAGAGATGGGAATACCAGACCACCTTACCTATCTCCTAAAAAACCTGTATGCAGGTCAAGAAGCAACAGGTAGAAGCAGACATAGAACAACAGACTGATTCAAAATGGTAAAGGAGTACACCAAGGCTGTATATTGTCATCCTGCTTATTTAATGTATATGTAGGGTACATAATGGGAAAGGCCAGCCTGGATAACTCAAGCTGGAATCAATATTGCCAGGAGAAATATCAGCAACCTCAGATATGCAGATAATACCACTGTAATGGCAGAGAGTGAAGAGGAACTAAAGAGCATCTTGATGAAGGTGAAATAGGAGAGTGGAAAGGCCAGATTAAAATTCAACATTCTAAAAACTAAGATCGTGGCATCTGGTCCCATCACTTCATGGCATATAGAAGAGGAAAAAGTGGAAGCAGTGACATATTATATTTTATTGGGCTTCAAAATCACTGTGGATAGTGACTGTAGCTGTGATAATAAAAGACGCTTTTGCTCCTGGGAGGGAAAAGCAGTGATAAACCTAGACAGAGTATTAAAAAGCAGAGACGTCATTTTGCCGACAAAGGTCCATATAGTAAAAGCTACGGTTTTTCCAGTAGTCAGGTATGGATGTGAGAGTTGGACCATAAAAAAGGCTGTTGTTGTTGTCTAGCTGCTGAGTCTTGGCTGACTCTTTGCAACCCCATAGTCTGTACCCAGCCAGGCTCTTCTTTTCATGGGATTCTCCAGATTAGAACACTGGAGTGGGTTGCCATTTCTTTCTCCAAAAAGAAGGCTGAGCACTGAAGAATTGATGCTTTTGAATTTTGGTGCTGGAGAAGACTCTTGAGAGTCCGTTGGACTGCACGGAGATCAAACCAGTCAATTCCAAAAGAAATCAACTCTGAATAGTCATTGGAAGGACCGATGCTGAAGCTGAAGTTCCAATACTTTGGCCACCTGATGTGAAGTACTGTCCTATTGAAAAAGACCCTGATGCTGGGAAAGATTGTAGGCAAAAGGAGAAGAGGGTGGCAGAGGACAAAATGGTTAGATAGCATCACTGACTCAATGGACACGAATCTGAGTAAACTCCAGGAGATAGTGAAGGATAAGGAAGTCTGGCTATCGCAGTCCTTGTGGTCACAGAGTTGGACATGACTTAGCAAGTGAACACACACACTTATCTAGCTGCTGCTGCTGCTGCTAAGTCGCTTCAGTCGTGTCTGACTCTGTGCAACCCCATAGACGGCAGTCCACCAGGCTCCCCCGTCCCTGGGATTCTCCAGGCAAGAACACTGGAGTGGGTTGCCATTTCCTTTTCCACTTATGTAGCTACTATGTCTTTTATAAGTTATTAATGCCTTAGCAACTGTATCGACTGTACTACTGTTACTGGCTTTATTTATTTCTTTCCTTTTTCTGTTTTTACAAATAAATTGATTTAACATTATTGGGAAATGCTTAAAAACAATACTAGCCAACAGCATCCAATAATACATTAAAAGGATTATACGCCATGATCAAGTGGGATTTATCCCAGAAATATACACAGATCTTTCAATGTACACAAATCAATCAGTGTGATAGTTTATGTAGTGATAGACCATATTAACAAATTAAAGAATAAAAGCCATGTGATCATCTCAATAGATGCAGAGAAAGCTTTTGACAAAATTCAACAACCGTCTATGATTCTCTCCAGAAAATGAGTATAGAGGGAACCTCAACATAATAAAGGCAATACATAACAAACATCATTTTCAATGGAGAAAAACTGAAAGCATTTCCCCTACTATCAGGAACAAGACAAGGATGTCCATTCTCATCAACATTGTTTTGGAAGTCCTTGCCATGGATATTAGAGATGAAAAAGAAATAAAAGTAATCCAAGTTGGAAAAGAAGAAGTAAAACTGTCATTGTTTGCAGGTGACATGATAGCATATATGCAGAAAATCCTAAGATGCCACCAGAAAACCACTGGACATAGTCAGTGAATTTGGCAAAGTTGTAGGATACAAAATTAAGGCATAGAAATCTCCTGCATTCCTACACACTAATAACAAGAGAGCAGAAAGGGAAAGTAAGGAAACAATCACACTTACCATCACAACAAAAATAATAAAATACCTAGGAATAAACCAACCTAATAAGGCAAAAGACCTGTATTCAGAAAAATATAAAACACTGATGAAAATCAAGGAGGACACAAACAGATGGAGAGAAATATGATGTTCTTGGATTGAAAGAATCAATATAATGAAAATGAGTATATTGCCTAAAGCAAACTACAGATTCCATGGAATTCCTATCAAATTACCAATGGCATTCTTCATAGAATTAGAACAAAAATTTTTACAGTCTGTATGAAAACACCCCAAAGAGCCAAAGTAATCTTGAGAAAGAAAAATGGAGCTAGAGGATTCAGGCTTCCCAACTTCAAACTATACTGCAAAGCTACAGTAATCAAGACAGTATGGTACTGGTACAAAAACAGAGAAATAGATCCATGGTACAGGATAGAAAGCCCATAAGTTAACCCACGCACCTATGGTCACCAAATCTATGACAAAGGAGGCAAAAATATACAATGGAGAAAAGATAGCCTCTTCAATAAGTGGTGCTGGGAAATCTAGACAGCTACATGTAAAATAATGGAATTAGAATACTCCCTAACATCACACACAAAAGTAAAATTAAAACGGATTAAAGACCTAAATGTAAGTCCAGACACTATATAACTCTTAGAGGAAAACATAGAAAAAAACATTCTTTGACATAAATCACAGCAAGATCCTTTTTTGCAAAGAAGTTCTTGCACCTTCTAGAATAATGAAAATGTTAAAAGAAAAATAAACAAATCAGGCCTAGTTAAACTTAAAAGTTTTTGCACAGGAAAGGAAACCATGGGCAAAATGAAAGCACAACCCTCAGAATGGGTAAAGGAAAAAAAGTGTTAGCTGCTCAGTCGTGTTCAACTCTTTGTGACCCCATGGACTGTAGCCCACCAGGCTCCTCTATTCATGGGATTTTCCAGGCAAGAATACTGGAGTGGGTTGCCTTTCCCTTCTCCAGGGGATCTTCCCAACCCACCGATTGAACCCAGGTCTCCTGCATTGCAGGTGGATTCTTTACCAGCTGAGCCACAAGGGAAGCCCAAGAATACTGGAGTGGGTAGCCTATCCCTTCTCCAGTGGATCTTCCTGACCCAGGAATCAAACTGAGGTCTTCTGCATTGCAGGTGGATTCTTTACCAACTGAGCTGTCAGGGAAATCCTCCTGCATTGCAGGCAGATTCTTTATCATCTGAGCCACCAGGGAAACTCCAGTAGAATGGGTGAAAATATTTGCAAATTAAGCAACAGACAAAGAATTAATATATACAAATAGAGCTGAAAGGGAAATTAATATATACAAATAAATTAATATATACAAATATTAGCTATATACAAATATACACAAATAATATCTCCAAAATATACAAACAGCTCATGGAGCTCAACATCAAAAAACAAAAAAATCCAATCAAAAAATGAGTGGAAAACCTAAATAGACATCTCTCCAAAGAAGACATATAGATGGCCAAAAGACACATGAAAAGATGCTGAATATCATTAATTATTTGAGAAATACTAAATCAAAACTACAAGGAGGTACCAACGCACACCAGTCAGAATTGTCATCATCAAAAAGTCCATAAGTAATAAATGGTGGAGAGAGTGTGGAGAAAAAAGAATTGGTATAGCCACTATGGAGAACAGTATGGAGTTTCCTTAAAAAGTTAAACATAGAACTACCATATGACCCAGCAATCCCACTACTGGTTATATACCCTGAGAAAACCCTAACTGAAAAAGACACGTGTACCTCAATGTTCATTCAAGCACTATTTACAATGCCAGGTCATGGAAGCAACCTAGATGGCCAACAGATGAATGCTTAAGAAGATGTGGTCATATTATACAGTGGCCTATTACTCGGCCATAAAAAGGAATGAATTTGAGTCAGCTGAATTGAGATGATGAACCTAGAGCCTGTTATACAGAGTGAAGTAAGTCAAAAGAGAAAAACAAATACTGTATATTAATGTGTATATATATAATCTTGCATACATATATATATGTGTGAGAAAAGTAGAAGGACGTGCACTCAATTTCCAGAGAGAACACCAAAATTGCAACTAGTTGCTGAACAACCATCAACAGGAGGATGTTGGAACCCACCAAAAAAAGATACCCCATGTCCAAGGACAAAGGAGAAGCCACAATAAGACGGTAGGGAGGGTGCAATCATGATTAAAATCAAACCTCATACCTCCCAAAGACTCTTGGAGGGCACAAACAAAACCTGTGTGCACCAGGACCCAGGGAAAGGAGCAGTGATCCCACAGGAGACTAAGCCAGACCTGCCTGTTAGTGTCTGAGGGGCCCCTGTGGAAGCATGGGTCAGCAGCGGCCAGTCGCAGGGACAGGGGTACTGGCAGCAGCAGTCCTGGGAGGCAGGGCATGTGGCATAAATCCTCTCAGAGGAGGTCGCCATTAACCTTACCAAAGAACCAATGGGTGGGTGATCTACAAACTGGAGAACAATTATACCAAAGAAATTCTTGCACTGTTATGGAAGCTCCAGGCCCTACAACAGACTTCCCCAACCTGGGGATTCAGCAAAGGGACTGAATATTCCCAGGAAATTTGAAGGTCAATGGGATTTGATTACAGAACTTCAACAGAACAGGGGAAACAAACTCTTGGAGGGTATAGACAAAACCTTGTGTGTACCAAGACTCAAGAGAAAGGAGCAGTGACCCCACAAGAGACTCAGCCAGACTTGCCTGTGAGAGTCTGGGAGTCTCCAGCAGAGGCATGAGTCAACAGTGGCTGGCTTCAGGATCGGGGTTTTGGCAGCAGTAGTCCTGGGAGGTGCAGCATGCTGGCATGAGTCCTCTTGGAAGAGGTAACCATTACCCCCTACCATAGAGCCTATAGCTGACCATAGAGACTGCAGACTCTAGGACTGGGCTGTCTCAGGCCAAACCACAGAGAAGGAGCACAGCCTCACCCATCAGCAGAAAATTACATTGAAGATTTACTGAGCATCACCTTACCCACCAAAGCAAGACCCAGTTTTCCCCACAAGTCCCTCCCATCAGGAAGCTTGCACAAGCCTTTTGCACTCATCAGAGGGCAGACAGAATGAAAACTGCAATCACAGAAAACTAACCAAAATGATCACATGGACCACAGCCTCCTTGGGTAACCCAATGAAACTATGAATCAGACCGTGTTGTGCCACCCAAGACTGATAGGTCATGGTACAGAATTCTGATAAAATGTGGTCCATTGGAGAAGGGAATGGCAAACCATTTCAGCATTCTTGCCTTGAGAACCCCTTGAACAGTATGAAAAGGCAAAAAGATAGGACACTGAAGGATGAGACCCCCACCCTCCAGGTCAGTAGGAGTCCAATGTGCTACTGGAAGAGAGTGGAGAAATAGCTCCAGGAGGAATGAAGAGGCTGAGCAAAAGCAAAAACGACAGCCAGGTGTGGATGTGTCTGGTGGTGAAAGTAAAGTCCGATGCTGTAAAGAACAATATTGCATAGGAACCTGGAATGTTAGGTCCATGAATCAAGGCAAATTGGAAGTGGTCAAACAGGAGATGGCAAGAGTGAACATCAACTTGTTAGGAATCAGTGAACTAAAATGGACAGAAAGGTCAAATTTAATTCAGATGACCATTATATCTATTATTGTGGGCAAGAATTCCTTAGAAGAAATGCCATGTCAACAGAATGAAGGCAAAACCATGTGATCATCTTAATTGATTCAGAAAGAGCATTTGATATAATCTAGTAGCCTTTTCCTGACCTTCACGTTGAAGGTCAGGAACGGTGGCAGTAAGGAGATACCCCTCGTCCAAGGTAAGGAGCAGCGGCTGTGCTTTGCTGGAGCAGCCATGAAGAGATACCCCACACCCAAGATAAGAGAAACCCAAGTAAGATGGTAGGTGTTGCAAGAGGGCATCAGAGGGTAGACACACTGAAACCATACTCACAGAAAACTAGTCAATCTAATCACACTAGGCCCACAGCCTTGTCTAACTCACTGAAACCAAGCCATGCCCATGGGGCAACCCAAGACAGGAGGGTCATGGTGGAGAGGTCTGACAGAGCGTGGTCTACTGGAGAAGGGAATGGCAAGCCACTTCAGTATTCTTGCCTTGAGAACCTCATGAACAGTATGAAAAGGCAAAATGATAGGATACCAAAAGAGGAACTCCCCAGGTCATTAGGTGCCCAATATGCTACTGGAGATCAGTGGAGAAATAACTCCAGAAAGAATGAAGGGATGGAGCCAAAGCAAAAACAATATCCAGTTGTGGATGTGACTGGTGATAGAAGCAAGATCTGATGCTGTAAAGAGCAATATTGCATAGGAACCTGGAATGTCAGGTCCATGAATCAAGGCAAATTGGAAGTGGTCAAACAAGAGATGCCAAGGGTGAACGTCGACATTCTAGGAATCAGCGAACTAAAATGGACTGGAATGGGTGAATTTAACTCAGATGACCATTATATCTACTACTGCGGGCAGGAATCCCTCAGAAGAAATGGAGTAGCCATCATGGTCAACAAAAGAGTCCGAAATGCAGTACTTGGATGCAATCTCAAAAATGACAGAATGATTTCTGTTCGTCTCCAAGGCAAACCATTCAATATCACAGTTATCCAAGTCTATGCCCCAAGCAGTAATGCTAAAGAAGCTGAAGTTGAATGGTTTTATGAAGACCTACAAGACCTTTTAGAACTAACACCCAAAGAAGATATCCTTTTCATTATAGGGGACTGGAATGCAAAAGTAGGAAGTCAAGAAACACCTGGAGTAACAGGCAAATTTGGCCTTGGAGTACAGAATGAAGCAGGGCAAAGACTAATAGAGTTTTGCCAAGAAAATGCACTGGTCATAGCAAACACCCTCTTCCAACAACACAAGAGAAGACTCTACACATGGACTTCACCAGATGGTCAACACCAAAATCAGATTGATTATATTCTATGCAGCCAAAGATGGAGAAGCTCTACACAGTCAACAAAAACAAGACCAGGAGCTGACTGTGGCTCAGATCATGGACTCCTTATTACCAAATTCAGACTTAAACTGAAGAAAGTAGGGAAAACTGCTAGACCATTCAGGTATGACCTAAATCAAATACCTTATGATTATACAGTGGAAGTGAGAAATAGATTTAAGGGCCTAGATCTGATAGATAGAGTGCCTGATGAACTATGGAATGAGGTTCATGACATTGTACAGGAGACAGGGATCAAGACCATCCCCATGGAAAAGAAAGGCAAAAAAGCAAAATGGCTGTCTGAGGAGGCCTTACAAATAGCTATGAAAAGAAGAGAGGTGAAAAGCAAAGGAGAAAAGGAAAGATATAAGCATCTGAATGCAGAGTTCCAAAGAATATCAAGAAGAGATAAGAAAGCCTTCTTCAGTGATCAATGCAAAGAAATAGAGGAACACAACAGAATGGGAAAGACTAGAGATCTTTTCAAAAAAAATCAGAGATACCAAGGGAACATTTCATGCAAGGATGGGCTCCATAAAGGACAGAAATGGTATGAACCTAACAGAAGCAGAAGATATTAAGAAGAGGTGGCAAGAATACATGGAAGAACTGTACAAAAAGGATCTTCATGACTCAGATAATCATGATGATGTGATCACTAATCTAGAGCCAGACATCTTGGAAAGTGAAGTCAAGTGGGCCTTAGAAAGCATCACTACGAACAAAGCTAGTGGAGGTGATGGAATTTCAGTTGAGCTATTTCAAATCCTGAAAGATGATGCTGGGAAAGTGCTGCACTCAGTATGCCAGCAAATTTGGAAAACTCAGCAGTGGCCTCAGGACTTGAAAAGGTCAGTTTTCATTCCAATTCCAAAGAAAGGAAATGTAAAAGAATGCTCAAACTACCGCACAATTGCACTCATCTCACATGCTAGTAAAGTAATGCTCAAAATTCTCCAAGCCAGGCTTCAGCAATACATGAACCGTGAACTCCCTGATGTTCAAGCTGGTTTTAGAAAAGGCAGAGGAACCAGAGATCAAATTGCCAACATCCGCTGGATCATGGAAAAAGCAAGAGAGTTCCAGAAAACATCTATTTCTGCTTTATTGACTATGCCAAAGCCTTTGACTGTGTGGATCACAATAAACTGTGGAAAATTCTGAAAGAGATGGGAATATGAGACCACCTTACCTGCCTCTTGAGAAATCTGTATGCAGGTCAGGGAGCAACAGTTAGAACTGGACATGGAACAACAGACTGGTTCCAAATAGGAAAAGGAGTACATCAAGGCTGTATATTGTCACCCTGCTTATTTAACTTCTATGCAGAGTACATCATGAGAAACGCTGGACTGGAAGAAACACAAGCTGGAATCAAGATTGTCGGGAGAAATATCAATAACCTCAGATATGCAGATGACACCACCCTTATGGCAGAAAGTGAAGAGGAACTAAAAAGCTTCTTGATGAAAGTGAAAGAGGAGAGCGAAAAAGTTGGCTTAAAGCTCAACATTCAGAAAACGAAGATCATGGCATCTGGTCCCATCACTTCATGGGAAATAGATGGGGAAACAGTGGAAACAGTGTCAGACTTTATTTTTTGGGGCTCCAAAAGCACTGCAGATGGTGATTGCAGCCATGAGATTAAAAGACGCTTACTCCTTGGAAGAAAAGTTATGACCAACCTAGATAGCATATTCAAAAGTAGAGATATTACTTTGCCGACTAAGGTCTGTCTCGTCAAGGCTATGGTTTTTCCAGTGGTCATGTATGGATGTGAAAGTTGGACTGTGAAGAAAGCTGAGCGCCGAAGAATTGATGCTTTTGAACTGTGATGTTGGAGAAGACTCTTGAGAGTCCCTTGGACTGCAAGGACATCCAACCAGTCCATTCTGAAGGAGATCAGCCCTGGGATTTCTTTGGAAGGAATGATGCTGAAGCTGAAACTCCAGTACTTTGGCCACCTGATGTGAAGAGTTGACTCATTGGAAAAGATTCTGATGCTGGGAGGGATTGGGGGCAGGAGGAGAAGCGGACGACTGAGGATGAGATGGCTGGATGGCATCACGGACTCAATGGACGTGAGTTTGAGTGAACTCCAGGAGTTGGTGATGGACAGGGAGGCCTGGTGTGCTGCGATTCATGGGGTCGTAAAGAGTCGGACACGACTGAGCGACTGAACTGAACTGAACTGAGTAGCCTTTTCATGATACAAACACTCAACAGATTTGGAATAGAAGACAATATCCTTAACCTGATAAAGGGAAGTTATGAAAAATTCACTACTAGTACCGTATACTCAATGGTGAAAGACTAAAAGCTTTCCCTCTAAGATTAGGAAAAAGACAAGAGTGCCCACTCTCATTGCTCATATTCAACATAGTACTGGAAGTGCTAGCCAGAGCAATTAGGCAAGAAAAAGAAAGAAAAGGCATCCAAATTGGAAAGCAAGAAGCAAAAACATTTCTATTCACAGAAGACTTGATCTCATATACAGAAAATTCTAAAGAATCTACACAAACTCTCACAGCTAATGAAAAAAATCAAATTTGCAGGATACAGGCTCAAAACACAAAAATCAACTGTACATCTACACATAGTGAACAATTTGAAAAAGAAATGAATGAAATGATTTATTTTATAATAGCATCAAAAGAATAAAATACTTAGGAATGCATTAACCAAAGATGCATGAGACTCATTCATTGAAAACTATAAAACATTGCTGAAAAATTAAGGAAGACCTAAATAAATGGAAAAATCCCATGTTCATGGATTAGAAGACAATAGTGTTAAGATGGCAATACTTCTTAAACTAATATACAGATTCAATGCAATTACCATCAAAATTCAAAAAAATCTTTTTTTGCAGAAAGGAAAAAACAACCCTAAAATTCATATGGAATTGTAAGGGATTCTCCAAAAGCCAAAACAATCAAAGCAAAAGCAATTGTAAAATAAAAATAAAGTTGGAGATCTTATACTTCCCAACTCTAAAGCATACTATAAAACTATAGAAATCAAAATAGTGTTGTATTGGAAGAATGGCAGACATATAGACCAATGGAATAGAACTGAAAGTCCAGAAATAAACCCAGACACCCATAGACAATTGATTTTTAACCAGGGTGCCAAGACTATTCAATAGGGGAAAGACTAGTCTTTTGAACAGATGGTGCTGAAATAATTGGTTTCCCACATGCAAAAGAATTAAGCTGGACCCTTACTTCTCACTATATACAAAAATTCACTAAAAATAGATCAAAGACCTAAATGTAAGAAGTAAAACTATAAAACTCTTAGGAGAAAACACAAGTGTAAAACTTCATAACTGTGGATTAGGCAATGTTTACTTTGATATGATATCTAAATAGGTAAATTGAATGTCATCAAAATTTAAAACTTCTGTACATCAAAGGACCCTGTCATAAAAGTGAAAAGACAATCTATGAAGGGAGAAGATATTTGAAAATTATATTTCTGATAAGTGTCTAGTGTTAGATATATAAAGAATTCTGACAGCTCAACAATAGAAACACAAACAACCCAATTAAAAACTGGGCAAAGGACTTGCATAGACATCTCTCCAAAGAAGACATTCAGATGTTCAACAATCCCATGAAAAGATGCTCAACATCATTAGCCATCAGGGATGTGCAAATAAAAATTACAATGAGACATCACTTCAGATCCACTGGGAGGGCTAAAGGAAAAAAAAAAAAGAATAACAAACATTGGCAATAATGTGGAGAAACTGGAACCGTCTTGTGTTGCTGGTGGGAGAGCAAAATGGTGCAGTTGCTGTGGAAAAAGAGTTTGGCAGTTCCTCAAAACACAGAATTACTATGCAATTCTACTTCTAGGAATATACCCAGAAGAATTGAAAAACAGGTATTCAGATACTTGAAATATCAGCATTATTCAAAACAGACAATAAAAGGCTTGAAACAACCTAATTGTGCATCAACAGATGAATGGATAAATAAAATGTGATCCATTGTATGATGGAATATAATTCAGCCATAAAAAGGAATAAAGCACCAGAACATACTACAGGTGGATGCATCTTGAAAACATTATGCTCAGTGAAAGAAGCCTCTCTCCCTTTCTCTTTTTCTCTCTCCCTTTCTCTTTTTCTCTCTCCCTCCCTCTTTCCTCACTTGCTGGAGGGCCCAGCCACTGCATTTAAGCGAACCCAGGTCATGTGCAGAAGCATCAGGGGCCACCAGGCATGTAAGAGAGATGAGGATCAGCTCGTCTCTCTCTCGTTAGCAGAGACCAGCCCTGCCTACGGCATCTCCCCATGTCTGCAGATGTTGGAACCGACAACACGTGATTATTATTGTTTAAACTACTATGTCTTGTGCAAATTTGCTCTTCACCAAGAGTTAACCAGCACCCAGCCTGCCAGATCTTCCTCTTCTTCCCTGGCTCCAGGACCCTGGATAACTTCTGCTGTGTGCCTCTATCATCCCCAACCCTCACCCTTTTTTGTGTTTTCTGTTTGTTTTTGTATTTTCTCTCTAAGATCTGCCTGAAGTCCTGGCTTCTTCAGGAAAACTGCAGTAGTTAATCCTGTCCCTGTGAAACTGTGTAACTGTTTTTTGGGAAAGAGGAAGCAGGAGGAATCTCTGTGTGATCCTATACCCTTCCCAAACTCCAGGAGCACCCTCCAGAGTGGGTGAGCATTGGGAAAGGACCCACATAGGAGATCCCTATAGTAACGAGCACTGCCCCCCTTACTGGAAGTGCTGTTCCTATGCTTGAGCACAAATGAGAAACAGAGGCAGAAAGGAAATGAACTGGTTTGTGCCCACTCCCACTGAGGGGGAAGCTGGTTTGAGCCCTGCTGCACCCACATCCCTGGGCTGCCGCCTCTGCCTGGCTAGCCATGATGGGTACCACCTGTACCTTTGTCCAGCACGGGGCCAAAGATGGCCAGGCTGTTGTTGATAGTGGTGCAATTCCAACGGCGGCCACGGAACTGGTGTTGGCACTCCTGGATGCTGATTTTGATGCCCTCTGCCACGCTGGGCATGATCTCCACGTAGTTCCGGCAGAAACGCAGCTGCTTGGGTACTAAGCCTGGGATGCTGGCGCAGAGGATGGGCTGTGTCCCCAGGGATGAGTACTGGGGCCCAACAGCCAGGGACCTGGGGGAGGACAAGGAGGCCTGGTTAGTAGGGGAAGTGCCCTTCTGGCCCGTGAACCGGGAGCAGGAGTCAGGCCTGTCCTAGGGTGAACTTTCTTTGGAGGATGCACACAGGCCCTTTCTTTGGGCAAGATGTGCTTCTACCATGGAGGAAGCCTGTCCCTATCCTGTACCTGACACTTAGCACAAAACATCGTGATGTGCACGTGGATTGACAGAAGAGAAATCAAAGAAGTGGTGGAGGCTTCCCTGCTTCTCTGCACAACTGCAGGGGTCCTGGCTCCAATGGTGTGGAGATAGCAGCACCCTGAAACTGTTCAGGAACACACAGGAGCACTCAAGGATACAGGTGATGCTGAGTCAGTACAGGGGCTGCCCAGAGGAGGTGCTGCTGGGCCTGTGGCAGGAGGACAATCACTTCTAGAGCAGTGGGGATAGGGCATCTTATTGTTCAGTAGCTAAGTCATGTCCAGCTCAGGGACTGCAGCATGCCGGGCTCCCCTGTCCTTCACTATCTTCTGGAGTTGCTCAAGTTCACGTCCATTGAGTCAATGACGCTATCTAACCATCTTATCATCTGCCATCCTCTTCAACTCCTACCCTCAACTTTTCCCAGCCTCAGGATCTTTTCCAGTGAGTCAGCTCTTCTCATCAGGTGGCCAAAGTATTGGAACTTCGGCTTCAGCAACAGTCCTTCCAATGAATATTTATGGTTGATTTCCTTTAGGCTTGATTGGTTTGATCTCCTTGCAGTCCAAGGGACAAGAGTCTTCTCCAGCACCACAATTTGAAGGCATCAGTTCTTCAGTGCTCAGCTTTTTTTATGCTCCAACTCTGACACCTGTACATGACTACTGGAAAAACCATAGCTTTGACTATATGGACTATTGTTGACAAGGTGACGTCTTTATTCTTTAATATGCTGTCCAAGTGTCATAGCTTTCCTTTCAAGGAGCATGTGTCTTTCAATTTCATGGCTGCAGTTCCCGTCCGCAGTGATTTTGAAGCCCAAAAAAGGAAAATCTGTCACTGCTTCCACTTTGCCCCTTCTGTATGCCATGCACTGATGGGACCGGATGCCATGATCTTAGTTTTGTGAATGTTGAATTTCAAGCCAGTTTTTTCACTCTCCTCTTTCATCTTCATCAAGAGACTCTTTAGTTCTTCCTTGCTTTCTGCCGTTAGAGTGGAGTTAGAGATAGGGCACCCTGGAGGAGGGCATGGCAACCCACTCCAGTATTCTTGCTTGGAGAATCCCATGGACAGAGCAGCCTGGGGGGCTACAGTCCAGGGGGTCACCAAGAGTCAGGCATGACTGAAGCGACTTAGCACATATGCACACACATAGAGATGGGGCACAGCAGTGGGTAAGTAAATCATATAGGCGAAAATCACTGCTGAACTCATGCCCACCATACCAGCAGGCTTTTGGCTATTTACTCAACAGATATAAAAGCTTATGTACACAATAAGATGTGCTCAAGAATATTCACAGGGCTGTGGATCGTCAGAGAAAAACTTGGAAGCCACCGAAGGATGCATCCACAGAAGCGTGGATGAACAGACAGCGTTCACTCTTGCAGTGGAATGCTACGTCGAAATAGAGAGGAGTGGCCTGCTTTAGCAAAGGTCAGGGATCTCCCTGGCAGGGAGCTTAAGGGAGACCTGATACAGTGCGGGTGATCGCGATTCCTCTGATGGAGACCAAGGCCCAGCAACACTGTAGACAGGTACAGAAATCAGGATAGTTTCCTCATTCTCATGGGAGGTCTGGCCTCTCTGAAAGGCAGCATGAGAAAATGTGTCTCAGGCTGTGCTCTGCCAAATGGTTCCCACTCAGCACATGTGCCTATTTAATTTAAGCAAAATGACAAAAAATGAGAGAAAAATGTGGTTTCTTAGTCACACTAGCTAGGTATGATATGTGGTTACCATGTTGGATGGTTAGATATAAGAACATTTTGGTCATTGTGGAAAGTTCTACTGGACCACTAGGGTCTAGGGTGAAGGAAGTGCTCTGTGTTTGATGGGGCTGTTGGTTACACATGTGTTTGTGTGTCACAACTGATTGAAATGTGGTCATGTTACTATTCGTGATTGTTGTTCAGTCACTCAGTTGTGTCCGACTCTTTGCAACCCCATGGACTGAAGCATGTCAGGCTTGCTTGTCCTTCACTATCTCCTGGAGTTTGCTCAAACTCATGTTCATTGAGTCAATGACGCCATCCAACCATCTCATCTTCTGTCGTCCCCTTCTCCTCCTGCCCTCAATCTTTCCCAGCATCAGGGTCTTTTCCAGTGAGTCAGCTCTTCACATAAGGTGGCCAAAGTATTGGAGCTTCAGCTTCAACACCAGTCCTTCCAATGAATATTCAGGGCTGATTTCCTTTAGGATGGACTGGTTGGATCTCCTTGAAGTCAAAGGGACTCTCAAGAGTCTTCTCCAACACCACAGTTCAAAAGCATCAGTTCTTCAGCACTCAGCTTTCTTTATAATCCAACTCTCACATCCCTACATGACCACTGGAAAGACCATAGCCTTGACTAGACGGACCTTTGTTGGCAAAGTAATGTCTCTGCTTTTTAATATCCTGTCTAGGTTGGTCATAGCCTTTCTTCCAAGGAGTAAGCATCTTTTTATTTCATGGCTTCAGTCACCATCTACAGTGATTTTGGAACCCAAAAAGACAAAGTCTGACACTGTTTCTGGTGTTTCCCCATCTATTTCCCATGAAATGATGGGACCAGATGCCATGATCTTAGTTTTCTGAATGTTGAGCTTTAAGCCAACTTTTTCACTCTCCTCTTTCACTTTCATCAAGAGGTTCTTTAGTTCTTCTTCACTTTCTGCCATAAGGGTGGTATCATTTGCATATCTGAGGTTATTGATATTTCTCCCGGCAATCTTGATTCCAGCTTGTGCTTCATCCAGCCCAGCATTTCTCATGATGTACTCTGCATATAAATTAAATAAGCAAGGTGACAATATACAGCCTTGATGTACTCCCTTCCCTATTTGGAATCAGTCTGTTGTTCCATGTCCAGTTTCAACTGTTGCTTCCTGACCTCTGATTTCTCAAGAGGCAGGTCAGGTGGTCTGGTATTCCCATTTCTTTGAGAATTTTCCAGTTTGTGGTGATCCACATAGTCAAAGGTGGCATAGTCAATAAAGCAGAAATAGATGTTTTTCTGGAACTCTCTTGCTTTTTCAATAATCTAACGAATATTGGCAATTTGATCTCTGGTTCCTCTGCCTTTTCTAAAACCAGCTTGACTATTCGGAAGTTCATGGTTCACATACTGTTGAAGCCTGGCTTGGAGAATTTTGAGCATTACTTTACTTTTTTTTTTTTTTTTTTGCTGCAAAAAGCTTTATTGTTTCCATTTGGTCCAAGGCTTGAGAGAGGGCTCCAGGGTGTTAAAAAGCTGCCTAGTGGCTGCAGAGAGGGGGTTCAGGCAGCCCTGATGTGAGGTGGGTTCTTCAACGGCCACTGGTCTCCAGAAGCTCCTAGTCGTGCTTGAGGGTGAGCCTTTCGAAGAGATACTCGCCCAACCCAGCCTGGGGACCAGCCAGCCTGCGGAGGTTGGTCAGGTGGTCACCCGACTTCTTGATGAGTTTCACTTCCTCATCTAGGAAGTGGTTCTCCAGGAAGTCACAGATGTGGGGGTCTCCGCGGGCAGAAGCCAGGCATGCAGATCCAACAGGGCTTGATTCAAGTTCTTCTCTACGAGAAGGGCGGCTTCCATGGCGTCCTGGGCTTTACCCCACTCATCTTGAGATGGAGTCTGCACGTCCAGGAAGAGGGCGTGGCCGCCACGCTGGTTTTGCAGTTTCAAGAGACGCTCCGCACCCTTGCGCTTCTCCTTGGTCAGTTCGCGAAAAAAGTGACCCACACGCTCCAGGGCCACATCGTCATGGTTGAAATAGAAGCCCAGAGAGAGGTAGGTGTAGGAGGCCCGCAGTTGCATGTTAACCAAGCGGTTGACGGCGGCCTCCACCTCGGTATAATAATTCTGACGAATCTGGGAGCTCATGATTGGTCGGTAATAATAAGGAGTTAATAAATGGTGGCTGGTCCCGGTGATCGCAGACAGCTGAGTGGCTGACTCTGGAGGCTGCAACTGGAAAATAGGTTGGAGGGCTGTCGGAGGCTGGAGCAAGGGGTGTCCCTGGGTCTGTTCCGTCTAAGCACTGTTGAAGAAAGAGACCGATCCGCGGGGCCACAGAGCGCACTTGCTGAGCATTACTTTATTAGCGTGTGAATGTGTACAATTGTGTGATAGTTTGAGTATTCTTTGGCATTGTCTTTCTTTGGGACTGGAATGAAAACTGACCTTTTCCAGTCCTGTGGCCACTGCTGAGTTTTCCAAATTTGCTGGCATATTGAGTGCAGCACTTTCCCAGCATCATCTTTCAGGATTTGAAATATCTCAACTGGAATTCCATCACCTCCACTAGCTTTGTTCGTAGTGATGCTTCCTAAGGCCCACTTGACTTCACATTCCAGGATGTCTGGCTCTAGGTGAGCGATCATATCATCATGGTTATCTGGGTCGTGAAGATCTTTTTTGTATAGTTCTGTGTATTCTTGAAGGAGAATATCCCACGCAGGGTAGGAGATACCCCACACCCAAGGGCAAAGGAGAAGCCCCAGCAAGATGGTAGGAGAGCCGAATTCATGTTCAGAATCAAACCCCATTCCCAAGAGACGCTCAGAGGCCTCAAACAAACCTTGTGTGCACCAGGACCCAGGGACCCCACAGAGACTGAGACAGAACTCTGCAGCCACACAGAGTCCCTTTTTTCTCCCACAATCCCCCTGCTGTCCTGTGTGAGCGTCACCCACTACACCTCCCCACTGCAGCACTTATGTAGCTCTGTATTCAGCTAGCTGGCTGAGGAGAGGGCAACTTCTTGAAGTCCTGAACACAGGGTTTCCCCAGTTTGGCATCCTCTCATCCTGTGCCCATTCTGCCCACCATTTCTGGGCAACCTCTATCTTCGGCTTGCTCTTCCTTCCTGATCAAGTGCATCTCTCATGAGTTAAAACCTATCTTTCCCCGGTGAGTGTCCATGACACCATGCATCCACATGCTCAAGAAGAGCTGAGACTTCTTTTCATGGTGCTAGCGCCTCCATTTCTAGGGAAAACCTGAAGCCTCCAAACCAGACTCTGGGTCTCCTGGGTCCCTCTCACATCTGTGCCCTAATCTGACACCCCTTCCTGGGTGCAGTCTCCATCCTGTACATCCTCGTGCCTTGATGAGCCAAAACCCAGCCATGACCTCACAGCAGATGTCACAGACATCCCCATGGCCCTGCCTGAGTCTGTATTCCTGGAGTAGCATTCCAACTGTGGGGCTGGCTTGTTCCCTCACTTCTTCCTTCATTCCCTGCAAAGCCTACTGAATCCTAGGTTCCTGAGGCCTGACCCTCCCCAGCTTTCTCCCACATCCACCCCAGGGTCTGGGACCCCAAGGTTTTCAGGAAGGGCAGCCCTCTTTTCTCATCCAGCTGTGAGGTCTCTCCTGTCTAGGCAGTATTCTGCAGTCTGAGCCTCGCTGTCCTGCACAGACGGCTCTGAGCGGAGACTGCAGGGGCTGCTGCTGTCTCTCTGGGACCCCTGTGCTGACCGAGGTGTTTGGCTTCCTGATGGACCAGCATGGGCTGGATGCACAGATGGGAGGATGGGGGGAGCTGGCACTTGGACTGAGAGGTGGCATGCAGGCCAGGGTCAGCAGTCTCTGCTCTTGAAGGCACCCAGTGGGCAGGGTAAGGACTTCAGGGTGGAGAGCATGGGCCAGCTCTGCCCACTCCAGGCTGAGTTCAGATGTCCAGGATGGGTTGGTGAGGGTCAGCAGGTGAGGTAGACTGTGTCTAACCTGCATGCCTTCTGCCACTCTCCCTCTGAGCTTTTGCGGATAACCTCCCACTTCCCTGGTGGCTAAGGCGGTAAAGAATCCACCAGCAATGCAGGAGACCTGGGCTCGATTCCTGGGTTGGAAAGGTCCCCGAGAGAAGGGAATGGCAACCCACTCCAGTATTCTTGCCTGGAGACCCATGGACAGAGGAGCCTGGCGAGCTAGAGTCCGTGGGATCACAAAGAGTCAGACATGACTGAACAACTAATGGTTCCTTTCACTTCTCACTTATAAATCAGAGGGTGAAACACTCCGGACCTCAGTTCTCTTTCAGAACACTGTCACCTCCATCATCTCCCCAACTTAGTTCAGCCAATTTCTGTCCCTTCTCACCCACTGAGACATCCCTGTCTTGGCCCCGGTGACCACTCTGCCTATGTCGGCATATGTGGCTGGCTCTGACTGCGCGTGGCTCAGGTTGGCCATCCGTTTCCAGCGTGTGGTACCTCTCACAGTGACCCTGGCACCTCACTCCAGTATTTTTGCCTGGAAAATCCCATGGACGGAGGAGCCTGGTAGGCTACAGTCCATCGGGTTGCAAAGAGTCGGACACGACTGAGCAACTCCACTTTCTTTTACTTTATCTTTGGTTGTGCTGGGTCTTCGTTGTTCTGAGCGGGCTTTCTCTAGTTGCAGCGCATGGGGGCTACTGTCTAGTTACAGCGCGTGGGGTTCCCACTGCAGTGGCTTCTCTTGCTGCAGAGCGTGGGCTCCAGGGTGAGCAGGCTTCCTTAGTTGCGCTCGTGAGCTCTAGAGTGCTGGCTCAGCAGTTGTGGTGCAACAGTCTATCTGCTCCGCAGCATGTGGGATCCTCCTGGACCGGGGATTGAACTGGTGTCGCCTGCATTGCAAGGTGGGTTTTTAACCATTGGACCACCAGGGATTTTTTAAGCAGGAACGAGCTGTCCCTCCAGGTGAGGCTGCCCTGCTCACCTCTGGCTCTTCCACTCTGTGATTCAGGATGGTTTGCACCCATGTCTTCCACATTTTGACGCTCCACGTGGGATGTGATTTGCAAACAAATGTTGAACTCTAGTTAATGATGAGCCAGCCAAAGTCTTCAGCGAAAGAGTGGATTGAGGTCTCATAAAAACACACAGTGAATAGGTGGGTGAATAGAAGGGATGGTGAGGCATGGAACACACTGGGTCAAGCAGAATGTGCATGACCCAGTGTATGATGTTCTTTGTTCAAGCCCTGCATCTTTTTGGATGTTTGAACATTTCCTGATGGAGCATTAGGGTAGGGTTTGCCCTTCGTGGCTCTGGTCTTGGAGCCTTTCTGAAGGGGGCTGGCTCCTGAGGTTCGTGGGGTTCTCTCCTTCTCTTCCGTTGCTGGCAGCCGGGCTCAAACTGGAGAAGGGATGAAGAGGGTCTGTCAGAAGGAAAATCCACTCAATTGATTTCTGAGTGGATTTCTTTTTACTGGTTTTATGTACTTGGAGACTCAGAACAAGTGGAAAAACAAAGGGCCACTTAATTCAGACAAAAAAAAAAAGCGGACTCTATCTCTCTCTGTCCTCACCAGTCCCACGCTGCTTGTCCCCCTGTCAGATGCCGGGGCACACTGTGGGCAGGGGTGAGCTGCCCATCCCCAAAGCCCACAGCCTGTCCCCACCTGGGCGCTCCCCACCTCTCCCCATCCTGCCAGGGGAAAGCAGAGTGGGGCTCCTGAGGTCACGGCTTCTCCCCAGGCTCGTCCCAAGCTTGCGGTGCTGAGTTAGCGCCCCGCACCTGCCTTCTCCGGGCCCTCTTCCCATTCAGGACCCATATTACCACTCCTCAAGCAAGGCCAGAGTGCTGGCAGCCAGCTCCTAGCCCAGAGGCCACGCCCCTGTTCTGGCCTCCACCAATCCCAGCTGGATCCCTCTTCCACCCACCCTAGACCTGATGGCCCCTTAAATTCCTTGGATTATTTCCAGAAAGATTCCTCTGTCCCAGAGCTGGGCAACCAAGAGAATCCTGGTGATGCAGACCCTGCCCATGTAGGGCAGAAAGTTGGGGGGTCCTGTCAGACATGGGAGGAGTCTGTGTGTGGGAGAAAGGGGGCAGAGAAGGGTCACAGGGGCCCAACTGATGCCACTGAATTTTGGGTGAGCCTTCAAGGATAAATTGGTTCATAAAAACTTATACTGAATATCCAACGTGTATTCACTAACCTTACTGTGGTAATCATTTTGCAATATATACATCATTATTACACGGACATACATCAGATAATTGCATCGTACACCCTAACCTTACACAATGTTATATGTCAACTATATCTCCTTAAAGCTGGAAGAAAACTCCAGACTGGACATGTGCTATCTTCTCAACGCTCCCAAGATTCAAATTTCTAATCTGAGGAGGAGGTAGGTACCCTCAGTCACTTAATACTTGGAAGATGAAGATTTGTAACTCCTTCCTCCCCTAATCTTCTGGGAGGAGGTGGAAGGTGCATTGACCTGGGGCTGGGAGCTGGACAGGTTGGTGGGGAGCAGCATCCACCAGGACTCTGGGCCCCAGACCCCAGGAACAACCATGCACTGTCCCATTTAAGGGTCTCTCCAGGAACTAGAGACTAGTGGGAGAGGGATGCTGTCAGCTGAAGAGTGCTGCTACTGCAGGGCGCTGCCACCTCGGTGCTCTGTGCTCCCCAAGCTCTCAGAGCACACAAAAGGCAGTAACAGCAAATGCAGCCGGGACTCCTGCATCAGGCCCTGGACTAGAGAAGGATGTCCATGGAGAGACTGCCAGAGTCAGCCTGTGTCTGGCTGTGCCCTAGCAAGGTCTCCATCCTGATAAACAAACCGACTATGTGAGATGTAGGCACTTGGGGAAGCAGGTTTGGCCTGTAGAAACTCTCTGCTCTAGAGTCAAGCATTCATCCCAGAGCCAGGTGGAGAAGAAAGAAACAGTTACAAGCAAACAAGCAGACTGACATCAGGTTACAATGACAGGGAACAAGCTTGTGATTCAGGACCATGAGTTTCTTTACTGAGCCTACATGGTGGGCTGAGGGCTCAACGACATGTTGTAATCTCTGCACCAACTGCCGCCATCTTCTGAGATGAAAGTATCTGCTTTCCCCTGGTGATAGCATCTCAGAAAACCACAAAGGCTGTTGCAGTTTGTCACCTCCATTCATAACTGAAGGTGAGTTTGAGTGCAATTAGTGGTGGGTACAAATAAAGATGTTATTTTCTTGTCCCAGCAGACTGGCACCCAGAGGGAGATAGCTCAGGAGCATTTGGGAAGGGACATGTGGTTTGAGCTTCTCAGGTGGTGTTAGTGGTAAAGACCCTGTCTGCAAACACAGGAGACATAAGAGACATGGGTTCGATCCCTGGGTCAGGAAGATCCCCTGGAGGGGGGCATGGCAACCCACTCCAGTATTCTTGCCTGAAGAATCCCCTGGACAGAGGAGCCTGGTGGGCTATGGTCCACAGGGTCACAAAGACTTGGACATGAATGAAGCCACTTAGCACACACCCACGTGGTTTGAGGGGATGGGACAGAGAGCGGCTGTGCACACCTTGAAGGAGGTGGTTGCTCTCCTGCTCTCCTACCCAGCAAGTCCAGATGCTCACAAGGCCTTAAGAGTGCCCACCTTCCTGCCTGGGACTGTGAATACAGACAGAGTACACTTACTCTATCTGCAAGACATGCAGTGGAAAGCAGACACAAATCAGGGCCACCAATCCGGGTTTATCTAACCACAAGCATGCTTTCAAAGCAGAGCCTTCACCTGGTAGCAGAAGTCAGAGACATCAACAGCGTCTGAAGCTGTTGCTGGCTCTGAGATGAAGGTGCTGCAATCCGAGACCAGAAAGTCGCCTCGAGGAGCTGAGAACCACCCTGGCAGACAGCTGCAAGAACATGGAGACCGCACGGACCAGAATTTGACAGCTGGGTGAGGTCGGGAGAATGTTTGTTGCTAGATTGGCCAACACTTTGATTTTGGCCTCTAGACACTAGGAGTAGAAAACCCAGGCAAACCACCAAGATCTCTGACCTGCAGAGCTGTGAACTAACGCACAGATGCTGTGTGAAGCCGTAACTCTGGTCGTTTGTTACTCAGCAAAGACTAAATATTCCCCATCTGTCTCCTCTGCTCACGCTGGCTCTTTTCTCTTGCCCTCAAAGCTGCGCAGGCCAGGAGGAACAGAACCTCACAGGGAGGCGGCCCCTCCAGATTCAAGCCACTGCCGCCTTCAAGGGCTGGTCACCACAACCTTTAGACAGCTCTTCCCTTCCTCCCCTTTCTCTGCCTCTGTCCCCAACACCACCCCTCCTCAGAGACCCACTACCACTCTCCTGGAGGCTGATTACTTCTTCTTTTCAAGCCCCTGGAATCTTTTCTTCCTCCATAAGCCAAGCTGCTTATCTGGCCCACCTATCCCACCAGCATCACTTGTGTGGTCCTGTGCCTAGCCCTGCCTACTATATGAGTCTCTCCAACCTATGCAACCTGGTCAGTGGAACCCCAGGGAATCTCCTGGACCAAGAAGCTGGGGGTAGAGAAAGACAGCTGACCAACATCAGTGAGTTAATTTGGCAGGATGGGGTTTTGGCACATTGGTTTCCCCTTTCCAGTATGCTATTACGCTCTTAAAACATATTAAATACCAGTACATGCAAGATAACATTTATGAACCGTTATCTTGGTGAGCGTGGGCCACCACAACAAAGAGCATAGACTGGGTGGCTGAAACAGTGAACATTCGTTTCTCACAGCCCTCAGGTGAGGGTGTGAACATGATGAGGTTCTGGCGAGGGGCTCCGGGTTCACAGATGGCCAGCTTCTTGCTGTGCCCTCATACAGCAGACAGAGAACTCTGATGTCTTGTCTTCTTCTTTTAAGGAAACTATTTCCATCATGGGGACTCCACCTTCATGACCTCATCTAACCCCAGTTACCTCCCAGAGGCCCTCCCTCCCTCCTGATACCATCACACTGAGGGCTTGGGGGATCAACATATAAATCTGGGGAATATGGACATGCAGTTTATGACAGAGAGTAAGGTAAATGTCATATTTATGAACAAACCCCACTCAGAAACCACTAATCCCAAAGACACAGAACACTGTGGGACTCCTGCATTTGATATGACACTGTTTCTAGCATGAAACAGTCACTGAGGGGCAACGTGTGTGGTGGCTCCCATCTGCCCCCTGGCTGGTCCGCTCTGCCTGTTGCTGTGGCCTTTGCACCTTGGTTTACCAGCCAACACAGTAGGCAGCTGGAGGCAGAGCTGGGCACTCTTAGAGTGGCCCTGGGCTGGCAGTATGTGCGCCACGGAACCTGTCAGAAGTGCAAGCTCTCCGGCAGTGCTGCCCTGGACCTGCTGAATCAGAGCCTTGGGGCCAGTGCCCTTCTTTGACAGGCCCTTTAGGGGCTTCTCTCTCTTACTCGTGTTTGAAAACCACTGATTCTGGGATCACTGAAGGTGAGCCTAACTTTGAGTCCTGGGACTTTGAGTCCAGGGAGCCTCCTGAGGCTTCAAATCCAAACCCTGTGGTCTGGCAGTCAAGCTTCCCTTTGATTTTTGCTTCTAAATCCCAAGGCTTCCAGCAACTTCTAGGGCTGCTCTCTGAGAGCATGAGTTCCGTTATAGTGGCAGGGGAGAGCACGCTCAGCCAGGCTCAGGAGTGGGGCCAGGAAGTGTGTCCCCGCCCTCCAGAGCCCCATCTGTCTCCATGGGGCTGGCCACTTGCTTCTCTCCAGCCTAGTATCGCAGAGCCTGCCATAAGTGAGATCACCAGGAGCCAGACCCCAACTCTCATCTGGGAGTAGTGAGGATCCTAAAAAGAGCCAGGTGGTGACAGAAGAAGGAAGCAACAACGGTGACCATTCCTGAAATGCTGTGGTGGGAAAGATGATGTTGAGGCCGGGCACTGACTGCCCATTTCCAAACCCAGTTCAGTCCAGTTCAGTCGCTCAGTCATGTCCGTCTCTTTGCGACCCCATGGACTGCAGCACACAAGGCCTCCCTGTCCATCACCAACTCTCGGAGTTCACTCAAACTCATGTCCATTAAGTTGGTGATGCCATCCAAGCATCTCATCCTCTGTTGTCCCCTTCTGTTCCTGCCTTCAATCTTTCCCAGCATCAGGGTCTTTTCCAATGAGTCAGCTCTTCACATCAGGTGGCCAAAGTATTGGAGTTTCAGCTTCAGCATCAGTCCTTCCAATGAATATTCAGGACTGATTTCCTTTAGGATGGACTGGTTGGATCTCCTTGATAGTCAAGCGACTCTCAAGAGTCTTCTCCAACACCACAGTTCAAAAGCATCAATTCTTCGGTACTCAGCTTTCTTTATAGTCCAACTCTCACATCCATACATGACTACTGGAAAAACCATAGCATTGACTAGACGGACCTTTGTTGGCAAAGTAATGTCTCTGCTTTTTAATATCCTGTCTAAGTTGGTCATAGCTTTTTTTCCAAGGAGTAAGCGTCTTTTTATCTCATGGCTGCAGTCACCATCTACAGTGATTTTGGAGCCCAGAAAAATAAAGTCTGACACTGTTTCCATTGTTTCCCCATCTATTTGCTATGGAGTGATGAGACTGGATGCCATGATCTTAGTTTTCTGAATGTTGAGCTTTAAGCCAACTTTTTCACTCTCCTCTTTCACTTTCATCAGGAGGCTTTTTAGCTTCTCTTCACTTTCTGCCATAAGGGTGGTGTCATCTGCATATCTGAGGTTATTGATATTTCTCCCGGCAATCTTGATTCCAGCTTGTGCTTCCTCCAGCCCAGCGTTTCTCATGATGTATTCTGCATATAAGTTAAATAAGCAGGGTAACAATATACAGCCTTGACGTACTCCTTTTCCTATTTGGAACCAGTCTGTTATTCCATGTCCAGTTCTCACTGTTGCTTTCTGACCTGCGTACAGATTTCTCAAGAGGCAGGTCAGGTGGTCTGGTATTCCCATCTCCTTCAGAATTTTCCAAACCCAGAGGAGGCAAACTTAGGGTCTTGCTGAGAGGGGCTCTCTGGAGGGGTCACAAGCATGGACGAGATCTCATTAATCTCCCAGGAACCCACTCTGAGTTCTTACCTGGGTGTCTGGGGCTTCAGGTTAATTTTTCAGTCTCCCCCTCATTTACCCTCTGGCCCGTGTATCTAGGTCATTATGAGGTCCTGACCTTGTCTTGCGCGATCTCTTCCTCCTCACGGCCATTGCCAGCGCAGGATGTTCTAGCCAATGATGACTTCAGGTGTCAACGGCCCTGCCCTGATGGACAAAACCTGTGTCCTGCGGCCCCAGGGAAAGCCAGACAGGAGAGGGTGCGCTGCCCTCCTCCTGGGAACCAGCAGGGCATGAGGGCCCCGCTAGTCTGCACTTACTGCGCCCATTTCCTTCACCCGGCACCTGGCCACCATGATTCACCCAGGAGGAATCTGTTCCATTTCCCTTCTTACTGCCAACCCTGAAGTGCCTGCATCCCCACTGTCAGCCACCCCCTGGCTGGGAGCTGGAATCTTAAATGCCCATCTGCTGTCCCAAAGGCCCCTCAAAATCAGACTGTCCCAAACTGAATGCATCCCTTCCCCGCAGATATGGGGAGGATCCCTCTCTGAGGCCTGAGCCTCTACCCTAGGTTCCCGTTCGGGAGAGATTCTCCTTGCAGGGCCACCCATACAGCAGAAAGGGGCAACGGTCAGGCAAGGAGATTACAGCGCACCCACACCACAAGCCCGAAGAGCTGCTAGCACCACCGCTGAGAAGGTCCCACAAACGCAAAACGTTTAGTGGAAGATGGTAAGCTTTAAAAAACAGAACATAGTCTTCTCTGCACTCTGTTATTATGATCATGAAAAATGTGTAAGCGAAATGAGAAGAACCTAAAGTGAGGAAATGCCTGTATTAAGTTGGTAAGATGAAGAGCTTGTTTGTTTTCCAGGGTTTTCTGAATGCTACTATTTGGTTAATTTTTAGTAATAAGTTGTTTGCGGGTGAGAGCATCATTTTCAACCC
The DNA here is from genome assembly GCF_014754425.2 of Oryx dammah. NCBI lineage: Eukaryota > Metazoa > Chordata > Mammalia > Artiodactyla > Bovidae > Oryx > Oryx dammah. Next base: position 104,452,231 of record NW_024070189.1, on the reverse strand, counting down.
AGAGCACACACTTGTGCAGTTTGCAAAGTGGCCCCTAGACTCCAGTTCCAGCCTATGGATGGGGCCAGGTGAGCCACGCCTGCCGCCGAAAAGCACTAATGGTTTTTCTCCCTCTGCCCCTGTTTGCTCCTGTTGAGGACTGCACAGTTGCACTGTTGAAGGGCCAGGCGCGTTGCCAGACAGTCTTACTCAAGATAGAGGAGAGGCACTGGCTGTGACTTGTAGGGGAAGGAGGCCACTCAGGACCCCGTCTGGGCCAGCTTTGCTCCCCTGGGCTGATCGCCTTCACTCAAGTGGAGTTTACTGTAAATGTGCGGTGAGACCCGAGGACAGAAGCCACGTCTCATGGATAGAGGCTGAGGGCAAAGGCAGGACCTGGAGCACACCCCCTCTGCCCGCTGCCCCTGCCTGGGTCCTTTGGGGGTGGACCCTCAATCAGAGCGCCTAAATGCTTGTGCACCATTAGCTGACAGCTCAGAATGGAGTCACAGGCTCTCAGCTCTCTAAAGTTCTGGTTTGATTTCTTTTTGCAAGATCAGCAAACACAGGGTACCTGTGCACTGTGGGCACAGCTCTGCCCTTGCCATGGCTGTGTGCTGAGAGCTGGGGCCTCACAGCAGTTCTCAAAGAGAGAAGGGCCCTGTGGGGAGGAGGGCTTGGCTGGGTCTAGGGGAAAGGATGTGATCACCACCTCTTGTTATTCACTGAATGAACTGTTCTTGCCCTTCTTTCCTGGGGCTCAGTTTCTCCATCTGTCCAAGGAGGTGGTGGGCCACATTCTATCAGAGGCTTCTGGAGCGGAAGTGAGTCATAGGCATGGCGGGTTCATCCACTCCTTGGGGGTGGGTGGGGCACATTCTATCCACACAGCACCCAGGGTCACCTCTCCAGGAAGCGCTCTGGGCCCTCAGTTCTCCTAGCCGCCCTCTCTGTACCCCGCTGAAGCTTGCCACTCCTTCTGCCCAGCCTCCCACATGTGGGCCACAAGGGGCCACCCCCCCAGAGAGCACGGCCACACTTTCTCTTGTCCTTCGAGGGCACAGATCTCTGCTCATTCCTCATCTGGGGGCCCTGGTTGCCCACTCTGCCTGTAGGGCCTCTGCGGAGGAGGACTGTGGTTGGTCCCATGGACTTTCCTCGTAACTCATGAGAATTCCAGAGTGACTGTCCCATTTTAAACTGCTGTCTTCTAAGGTTAGGGCCTCTCCATGACTGGACCAGGTGCCTATCCTCAGCCTGGAGGCCTTGAATATGGGCTGGTTGCCTTGTGGGTTGATGGCTACCCAGCTTGATGGGTAGGCTCTGTCCTTTCTAGATGGAGCTGTTCAGGAGGCTCATAGGACCCAGACTCCCCCGAGGGTGCTCATTTGCCCCAAGGCATTCCATGTTTTGCCTTCTCTCCCTACCCACTATGACATCTCCCAGAGGGACCCACGTGCCTTCTGGCTCTCTCCTTCTCGCCTGGAAGACCCCTCCCCAGCAGCTGGAGCACTTTCGGCAATGGGAGGGCCCATGAGGAGGGGCGTCCCGAGACCTGGGTCCCTGGTGTCGGGGGCCACCTCTTCCCAGCTCCTGGGCTGCGCGGCCCTGCCTGCAGCCCTCCCAGCACCCTCTCCTGCCCCACCGGGCCGAGCCGGGATTACTGACACATACTTTGCGCAAGTCCCAGCAGGCGGGCAGAGGCTCCCGTGCCCGCGGCCATGCATTTGCCCGCTTCCCTGGGCGGCAGCGGCACGTTTCGTCGGGGAAGGAATGTGGAAGCACCAAAGTGTGAGACACCTCCAGGGTGTCACCTGGAGAGACTGGGAGGGAGACCGAGGCAGAGCTGGCCTGGTACATGGCGGGGGACCCAGCCCCAGAGCCAGGGGTTCAGTCGAGGGGGTTGTGAAAACAGTCAGCTATGTTTTCATGTCCCCAAGCACAGGCTACCCAATGCAGTTTCTGTTTTTCATAGGAAATATTCCACCCATTTATTCCTTCATTCACTTGTTCAACAAAGTCTTATCTAACAGCTACGGGGGGTGAGGGGCCAAGGTTGGGGGGAAGAGTAACACATACCCCATAGGATCTCACAGCCTGGTGATATAGGTGCTGTTCTAATGACAATTCCACAAAGGGGTGGCGGGGGTCGGGGGGGCAGGTTTCACAGGGATCAGGCAGCCTGGCCGGAGTCAGAGCCTTATTCTCCACCTCTTCATGTTACCCTACAGCATCCAGCCCAGTCTGGCAGGGAGTGAGGAGTCAGATCTGGGATCAGCTGAGTAAGGCTGCAGGAAGTGAGATGGGATGCAGGGGCACTGGGAGGGGAGGGCATGCTGCCGGAGTGTGGGGGGCAAAGGCATGCCAGGCTGGGCTCACTGATCCCTGGGTAACTGTGAACTATCCCAACTGTGCCTAGGGGAGTTTAGGGAACTTACCAGGAGGACTGCAGTGCTGAGCGGGGAGGGGGAGGAGCTGGGTCTTGTAAACCTTGGATTCTCAGCCGCTGTAGTGTCTATGGGAAGCCCCACCCCCCAACCAAGGCAGGCTGTTCCTTCCTCAGCCTCTTCTTCTGCCCCTTCGTGGATGGGCAGCTCACTACCAGCACTCTCAGACTCAGGAAGCCTTTCCTATACTGAACCAAAATCTGCCTTCTGGCTACCTATAGCCTCTGCTCCCAGGGTTTGCTGGAGCCACACAGAAGTCCAGTACTCCTTGCCCAACAGCTTCTCACACACCAAACTGCAGTGGGGTGTTCCCCCAACACTTCTCAACAACAGGAGGCTCCAGTCCTTCAATTGCACTTGAAAGGGGTAAATACAAACTCTAAGACTTGGCTCAAAAATGCAAATGACAAGTGCTGGGTGATGGAGCCTCAAGGGGAGTGATCTTTGACTTGGGCATGGCAGAAGCTGCCCGTTGTAGCTACAGAACTTGGGTTTGGGGTTTCAAAAATTCCTAATCCATTCTTATAAATTACATTAAAAGTCTGCTAAAATAATACATAACACATTTTTTAAACTGCCATGATTCTTCCTGAACACCTATTTTCAACTTCTGTTCTTATTTCTTCATGAACAACCATGCATGGATGGGCTCTGGTCTGTGGACTACAGTTTGAATATAACTGATACTTTCAGGGACAGGAGGTATACCCAAACCCTGCCTTCCCTGTCCTGGCCTGCACGATGGTGGCAGAGCCCCTCTGGAACAAGGCAACTTCCGTCCTTCCAGGCTGGAGATTTGTAAGTGAGACCCACCGTGAAAAGTGTGATTTTATAGCCTCTCCAGACTGTGTTCCTCCTTGATTGTATTTACTCACCCTCTTCGTTGTCACAAAGAATTCTAGGAGATTTGTGCAAATAAAACAGAATCATTTAAAAAGATGACAAGAAGCCCAGTGAAATGCAGGGTTAGCTAGTGTGGGGGAAGCTGCCCCATCTGAGTCCCAGACAGAGTCCCAAGTGTGTAGGTGGCCAAGTCACATCAAGCTGGATGTGAGAGTCGGGTGATGCTTTTGCATTCTGGAAGGAGTGAGTTCCATGGTGGGCTTTCAAGGGATCAAGCTGATGCATATTCAACTTGGTGATATAAAACAAGATTTCTGGTCATACATATTTTACCTATGGTCATTTCTAACATTGCTCTTCAATAAAAGGATGTCCATTGGTGGTTCTGTGGAGGAACATCATTCCCAGTACCCTTAGATCTTACAACATCAAGGGTGTTGAACTGACATCTGGATTTCTCTCACGTTTTTCTCACACGTTTCATAGGCTAGCTGGTCCCATCACCAGCCTCAGGGCTGCAGGGAGAGGCAGAGAGAGAGAGAGGGACAGACACAGAGACCAGAAAAGAGAGAAACAGAGGCAAACACAGAGATTCAGAGGGACAAATATGGACAGAGAGAGAGAGACAAGGACAGACAGACACACAGACAGAGAGAGAGAGACAGACAGAGAGGTAGAGAGGCGCGCACACACACGGAGAGAGGGACAAACAGGGTGAGGTGAGAAGGAAGAATCGGGAGGAGGGACAGGGCTGCCCTGGGGAGGGGCCCGCGGTGGGGCAGGCTCACAGAGGAACGGCAGCTCGGGGAGTCTGGCTTGCTTGGGCCTTTCCCAGTTGAGAAGCCTCCGAGCCTTGCTCAGCCCTCCCAGATCCTGTGTCGTCTGACACAAGCAACCTCCTCCTCTGTGTGGCTGCTCATCTCACCTTCCCCTCCTCCTCCTCACTCTCCCCCACACACCCTTTGAGTCTGCGGGTCCCACATAGCGCCTTTAGAGATCTCTTTCATTCTCCCTGAATTCCACATGCACTTGTGCCCCACAAACATCAGGGTCCACGGGGGGAAGCCTGTCTTCCGCCTGGGACCGAGAAGACCCCTGTGTGTGAAGAACCAGTTAGAGCCAACACCAGGGAAGGTTGTACAGAGAGAAAGTTCTAGAGTGCGTGGAGGGGTGATGGCCAAGCTGACATTCCTTAGAGTCTGGATACATGCTCAGAGCAGGGTGTCTGCATACAAACAAGTGTGGAGTGCGGTGGGCTAGGGAGGAGGGTGGAGAAGCAGCGAGAGGGTGGAGAAGCAGCGAGAGTGGGGAGAAGCGAGAACACTGCACTGGGAGTCTGTCTCAGGCTGCTGAGCTGGCTCAGGGGTGGGAGAAGACTGGACGCGGCCTCATGGGGAATTTCCGGGGTCAGCTGGGCTGACATCCACTCCAGGTACCACTCAGTGCTGGGGAGCTCTAGGTACAGCAGAGACTGGTGGGGTGCTGGAGGGCAGGAAAGGCAAACTGGCAGGACAAGGAGGGCCAGGCTCTCTGTGCAGGTAAAGACACTGCTGCTGGAACTCCAGGAGGGTTAGAGGGGAGGGTGCAAGGGAGGGGAGAACAGAGGCAGAAGGTGGTGCGATGGGGCATTGCAGTCTGGTGCAGGAGATGAAGGGGCCTGGCTTTGTGGGGAGGGGGCAGGGGAGAAAACAGGCTGACCTCCAGGGTCAGCCCCAGGGGAGGGGAGGGTATCACAAGACGCCATCAGCCCAGACATGTGAAGTGGGCGGCAGGTGCCTGCAGCACATCATCAGCTGTGTGCTGAGAATAGTTCTTCAAGGTTTCTGTGTGTTCCCCTTGACCATGATGCCTGTTCTGTATTCACACAGATCTGTCCGATCAATTCTAATTAAACAAGAATTCAGTCTGGATCAGGGGAGTGAGGGGGAAGGGGCTGGCGCCTCCTCGTAGGTCTGCAGTACATAGCCCGTGGGATGCTGGTGGCTGGCCTCTGGGATCAGGTGCCCAGGCCTGGGTTCTGTCACCTCCCAGGCCCCTTCTCTGGACCCCTCTGTCACATGAGGAGACCAGAACACACGTTCTTGGAGATCTCAGCAACTTTCAACATTCTGGCCTTAGGGCTGTCTCTCTGTGCCTCTGCTGGGACCTGTCTTTGGACCTTGAACATCTAGGGTGAAGGACACTTGCAAGATGGTCCTGGGGAGGCGGTTGGCTCTTTAAATCCCCACGGGATGCAGCGCCACCTCCTCCTCCCCTTGCACCCTCCCACCAAGACTACACCAACTTCAAAGCCTAATTACTCCCAATTTGGGCTGTTTCCTTGTTTCTCCAGGTGAGGAAGTCCCTGTCACTTTCACTTTCATATGCAAGAGTTGGGGGTGGGGTGGGGAGAAGTGTTGAGAGCGGTGACTTCATTTTGGGGAGGGAAGGTGAAACGGAATACCAACTAGGGAGGCTGAGTGTGAAGGTGAGAAGTTATAAAGAGAGGGTCCCCCTCCCCACTCCAATGCCTCACTGAGGGGTGGGGAAGCAGGAGAGGGGGTGGGCAAGAAAAAAGAAGGAGCCACCTGTGGGAAACTCCATTAGGTTGGATATGAAGATAGAGAGCCTTCCTGCTGCTGTTAAACGCCATTTCTTTCTTTGTGAGCCCTCCTTTTCATTATGCTCATGCGCACCGTGGAGAGACCACATCCTTGCTGTGTCCAGATGGCCTGGGGGCAGAGGGAAGGAAGAGAGAAAAGTGCTGGTCCTCAATGAGCCTTGAGGTTGTGGCCCCCAAAGATGCTTCTCAAGAAACAAGAGAACCACTGAGTGCGAGAATCCTATGGAGAGCAAAGTGGGGCGGGGGGCGGTTCCATGGCACGCTCTTCCCTTTGGGGTTAGAGTTGCGCTAGACTCTTGATTGGGTGGGCCATTGAAAGGGAGGGGGTGGGGACAGGACGCCCCTCCCCACTCACCTGGAGAATGCCGGAAGCACCAAGCAAGCCCCAGGATCTTTCAGATGGAACACATCTGGCCCAGGCGGAAGGGGTGGCATAGGTGTGTTGAGGGGAGCAAGGCCAGGGACGTTCAGGGCCGAGAGGACAAACATTCAACGGCGTTGGGTGGCCAGAGGCTGGTGACAGGGCCCTTCTTTCTGGAAGAAGCGCGGGGGCGAAGGCGCTTCCTCTAGCGCCCAGGAATGCAGCGGCGGCGGGTTCTAATTAGAGGCCCCCGCGGCAGCAGGCGGCCGAGGGCTCTCTCCGACGCGCTTCCCTGGTTCCCCGGGAGTCAGTGTCCCCGCGTTCGTAGGCACGCCCGCCGCAGCCAGGAGCTGCAGGTGCCGCGCGGGTGCGGGACGCGCCGGGGTCTCCGCAACGCATCGCCGCCGCCCCGCCACCTCTCCCAACCACCTCTCCCAAGCGCCGGTGCCTCCTTCTTGAGCCCCGCCCCGTCCCGCCAGGCTGCGCCTGGACCCGCGCCCCACACCTAGGGCGCCCCCGCTCCTGAACAATCTCGAAGAGAAAAATTATTATCGGATTAGATGTACTTCGGCTCACTCAGTCTCCCCCCGCCCCAACTTCCCCTCGGCATAATTATTATAATTCCAGGCAAGCCGTCGGAGAGAGTTCCTGGTGTGTGTGTGTGTGTGTGTGTGTGTGCGTGCGTGCGCGCGCGCGCATGTGTATGTGAAGGCTTGTCTCTGATCTGCGTCTCCTCCAGCGGCGCGTTCAGGCCCCTCGGCTCCTGTATTTCCCCCAGCCGTGTTCGTCAAATCTTGGGCATCTCAGAGAGCCCCTGCCCTCTCCCCTGGGGAGCTGAAGTGACCCTTGCCTGTGGGGACTCTAGCGGAGTAGCTTCCGTCCTCCTCTCCGGATGTGTGCTGTAGACCCTCGGGACCTTCTCTCGGTTCCTCTGCCCTTCCATCACCAGGTTTAGGAGGGTTTCACGGGAAGGTGTCTTGTCTGGGGTGGAAGACGTCTCGGATGTGGGTTTGCGGAGCCTCTCACTAAGGAGCCCTCAAACTCGATGCTTTCTCCCTCTTTACCTCTCCCGAAGCCCCCTCTTACATCTCGGTGGGGACCGCAGCAGGAAGACGCAGCAGGGCCAGGTGCTGGCCCCGGTGCGCCCGCCACTCCCGGCCCGGTCCCCGCAGTCTTTACGTAACTACGCTGCTTCGAGCTGTTCGGTCTTGTCTCACTGACTTTGCTTTAAGGTGTGTGTGCGCGTGTGTGGTGTGTAAGACATGTCCTTAAGGAAAGTCTCAGGCGGATCGCCCTCTCCCAGCTCGCACTCCTGGCTTCTCCTGACCTCGGGCTGCCCAAGCGTTCGTGCCACTCGTGTGGTTCCAGTTTCTGCCTCTCGCAGTCTCACTGCTCGCCCCGTCCGACGCCGGGAGCTCCTCTATGCCCGAGAGATCAGTGTCCCCGGAAACTCCGCCACCCGCGTCCCAGCCCCGGCCCGAACAGGTCGAAAGTGGCCGCCAAGGAAAACAAACCACCCGCGGAACAGGAGGGCAGGGCAGAGCGCGGGCTCCGGGCCACCGCGGGGCCCTGCCCGAGGGGACGGTGACTGAGGGACGCACACAGGCCGGGGAGAACGTGAGGAAGGCTCACTCACCACCAGATCGGGTAGCTGCCCAGCGCTTGCTTCAGGCCGTAGAGGAACATGAAATATCCGAGCGGGGCCATCGCCGGGCGGGAGATCTCGGAGGGCCAGGAGTCCGCCCCGAGAGCGCGGGCGCCGGAGCGGGCCGGGCCCTGGGAGCTCGCGGGCGGCGGCGCTGGGCCCTCCTGCGGCCGCGGGGTGCGCGGGGTGCGCGGGTGAGCGCGGGTGCGCGGGCTCCGA
>NW_024070189.1:104390514-104443735 GCF_014754425.2 Oryx dammah | reverse complement strand
GCAGCGCCGCGGGGGGCGCCCGCCGGGGCCGGGGCCGGGGCGGGGCAGGCAGGGGGCGGGCGGGGCCCTGGGAGCTAGCTCGGAGGCGGCTGCGGCGCCCGCCCCTCCCGTGGCCGCGGGGAGCGCGGGGGTGCCAGGGGTGTGCGGGGGTGCGCGGGTGCGCCGGCTGCAAGGGTTGCGTTGTGCCAGGCGGCGGCCGGACAGAGGTTACAGAGGCCGCAGGTATCCCCTCCGCTCCCGGGCCGCGCCCCCTCGGGGCACACGGACGGTTCCTGAGGTTTGGAGCCCCGCGCTCCCTGCGCTCCCTGTGGGACGCGCTGTCCCGCTGCCGGCACTGCTCCTGTGTCGTCGCGCGCCCTGCCCCTTGCCCTCAGGTGCTTGGGCTGCGGTTCCATTTCGTCCATCCCCTTACTGAGGGGCCGATCGTCCGAGGCTGGGCTCCTTGAGCTGCGCCTTGCGGCTCTGCTGGGAGCTGGGCCAATGGCGAGCGGCCAGGACAGGGCGAGGCCTGCCTGGGGACAGCTGCTGGGTGGGCAGCTAGGGTGCAGCCACGTTTCTGAAGGTCGCTGTTGGGAAACAGTCCAGCTCTGTTTAGGGTCCAGGTGTTGAGGCCTCCACGTTCTCCCCACACACCACTAGGGAAGGGAATAGCAGTCCTGGTGCTTCTCGGCCCCAGGAGCAGTGTAGCTGATTGGTGCCCAGGCTCTGGGACCACTGACTGAGGAGTCTGCCCAGGGCTGCTGGCTTCTTCAGCCAGAAGCGATTTCTGACAACTCGAGTAAGCCTTATGATTTTTGCTGATGGGGAGAGGGAAGACCAGAGAGGGTAAGTGACTTATCCAAGGTCACAAAGAGTGGCTAGCCAGTTCTCTAGCTCCTAGTCCACCGCAAAGCTCTGTTTGCATATTCATCTGTAGCCCAGGGAGACAGGAGCCAGAGTTATTTGGGGAGAGGAAGATCCAAATCAAGAGGTCTTCCCAGTTTCCCTTCCCTCCTCGACTTTGTGTATTAGCAGGAGACCCAGTCAGTCTCAATGACTGTGAAGAAAGAGGGGCAGGAATCCATGCTACTGTTTTGCAATTGAGAGGAGAATGGGGAATAAAAATCCCAGGTCCAGGCTCTTCTGTCTTGTCTCTCCGTGTGGACCATCTGCCTCTCCAGAGCCCTGAGCCTTGCCTTACCATGTGATCTGCAGAGTGTGTGGCTCCACCGAGAGGCCTCTGGCTGGCATGTGGCTGCTTCTCAGGGCACAGAGTGAATTAGTGACCCTACAGGCTTAGCACGGGCTGGAGAACTAGAGGCAGGCCATACCCCGTGACATGCTGCCCCACCCGCCTTGGTTTTCCCATCTGTAGAGAGTGCTTGTGGGGTCCTGCGGATCTGGAGCGAGAGCCATTCTCTTTCAAGGAGTGTTGCCTTTTCCTGGCACTGCCAGTGGGGTCCAGTGGAATCTACGCATGCCTGGTCCTTCTACCCCTCCCCTGAGTCACCGTGCCCCCTCACCCGCAAAGGGAAGGAGGGAAGAAAATGAGGCAGGTTGGGGAGTTAGCTCGTCCTCTTCTGGACTTCCCCTCTCTCTCAGTGAAAATCCCACCCAATTATCGCATTACTGGGGACCTGGGCTGTGGGCGTAGGGTGGGGCCAATCCTGATGCAGCAGGCTCCCACCCCCCTCCCCAACTGTGGGGCCCTGGGATTAGAGGCTGCTGGCTCCTCACACACAAGGGGAGTGGATAGCTGTGTCCTACCCAACGAGAGACTGTCCCACTGTGATGGGCTCTGGAGAGGACGGAGCTGGTGGGTGCTGTCTCCGAAGTCCTGCCTCCTCATCTTCCACACCCCTCCTGTCTTCCTTTGCTGCTTGCTTCTCTCTCTCATTTGGTCCCTGCTTGCTGCTGTTGCTGTTTAGTTGCTAAGTCATGTCCAACTCTTGTGACCCCGTGGACTGTAGCCCACAAGGCTCCTCTGTCCATGGGATTTCTCAGGCAAGAATACTGGAGTGATTTGCCATTTCCTTCTCCAGGAGATCTTCCTGACCTGGGGCTTGAACCCATATTTCCTCCTTTGCAGGTGAATTCATTACCGCTAAACCACTGGAGAATGAATCAGCCCATTCGTTTGGTCCCTGCTCTCTGCTTAAGCTATGTGGTAGAGAGGAAGAGAGAGCTGGACACCCTGAACTTGGGCAGCCTCCTATGGTGCAAGGAGAGACAGAGAGATAACTGCTCTGATTCCTCTCCCACATGAAGACTCCCAGGTCTTTAGAGTTCCCTGAAAAATGTGCATCGCAGTGCGCCTTTGGGCAAACTGCAGACAGGGCAAGCTGCATGGTGGCACCAAGCTGGGGGCTTCCTGAGCTGGCCCTTCCCACATTCCTGATCTTGCAGGGTGCTTTTCCTTTGCTGCCATTCTGTAGTTTTTTTGTGGCTTTGATCTCAAACAGCCATGTAAGTGTAGAGAAGAGGGGGAACAGCGATCCCTAGTTGGGTAGCAGGACCTCAGAGGAAAGTCTGGAGAGCAGTGCCACCTGAGTCCAGATGGCGAGGGCCACCAGCCCTCTGCAGACCCCGTGAGGCTCTCATGGGGGTTGTGGCATGGGGAAACGGGGATCCCACTGCCTTCTCTGGGCATCACAGAAGCCCCTTGAGGAGCCCAGGATCGTGGGGATGGGGGCCGTCCCCAGGTTGGCGTAGTGAAGAGTACAGGGGCAGGAGGAGGATGTTTCCATCAGAGCTGAGTCAGTGGGATTCTTTCCTGCCCCCTGATGTTCAGCTGGAAACTCTGCAGCCTGACTTACGGACAGAGTCAGCCTTGTGATGTGGCGTGTCTGTGCGGCTGCTCGCTGCTCACGCTGGCCGTGGAGTCTGGGCTCCTTCCCTGAAGGTGAAGGGGAGGAGGCCTTCCTGGCAGCGCCCTCTGCTGTCACACAGTGGGAGCTTCTAGGACTGGCCCATGGTCACAGGTCTAACACAACATTCTGAAGAATTATGGATGCCCTTGGAGAAAAGATTTTTTTTTTTTTTTTGGCTCACCATAGATCTTCCAGAGGCCCCTTGGGGCTGCTTCCTTCCAGAGTCATCCCAGAGGAGAAGGAAGGTATGGTCCCAGGAGCGTTGGAGGTCCCTGCTAGGAAATGGGGAAGGGAGGGCAAGGACCCAGTGTGGGGGACGGAGCCCAGATGAGAGGGCAGTTTGCTTTCTGAGCTAGTGAACCCTCATCCGTGGTAGCATTTGAATCCCAGTCTGGTAGGCATCAGGTAGAAATCCTTCCGGTACTGGGGAGAGTGCAGCCAGGCTTTCAGACACTAAATGCCTAATCATTCTCTTTCTTCTTTTTCAAAAAGTTGAGGGATTAAAACATAAAGTGGCAAAAAAATTTTTTTTTTTAGTTGAGGGGAGGCAGGAGAGGCTTTGGGTAGCTGAGAAGCCCTGCAGCTGTGACCTCAGGGGGGCTACAAGAGGACAGGGTGAAGCTCTAAAGTCAGAGGAGGGGTGATCTTTTTACCTCCAGGCCCATTTGGTTCTAAGCTCTTTCTGGCAGCTTCCCTGACCTGCTGTGGGGTCATTACTGGGACATCTACTCTTCAGAGGTGGGTGCTTATACTCAGAGGCAGCATTTCTGTCCATTTTCTGTCTTTTTTTTCGCCTCAGGCCAAAAAAATGCACAATAGTTTTGTTTAGCGAGTAGTTAGGTCCAAATAATGTATTCTTTACTAGCTCTTGGGAAAAGAAATTTATGTAAGTTAAAAGGAACAAAATGCAATATTTATTTCATCCTCAAATAACTGCAGTCACTTACCCATGGGAAGCGTGTGCCTGCAGCCTCAGGTGAGACACTTTGCTTCCTGTTCTTCATCAGCTTTCACTTGGTACTTGCTTTCTAATCACAGCAAAAGCCAGAAACTGAACTTCACCAAGGAAGATGCCACCGTCCAAGCTGAGACAGAATTACCTAGAGCTAGTAGGTATCTGTCCTACAGATGGCCATCTTGCTACCTGTTCCTTGAACATTTGCAATATCCTGCAACACCCTGGGATTTGCTGTGGCGCTCCACGGTGCCTTGGCACGGCGCTTTGGGAACTATGAATCTTAAGTGCGCCGCTCATGAAATGCGTGAGTCCTCTTGGCTTTCCTGCTTCCTCCATCGCTCTCCTGGCTGCAGGCACACCTCTTCATGTGTCCCGCCTTCTGTCTAATCCTGCTGTGTGTGTGTGCATTGGTCCTTACTATTGGCCCACATCTTTCCAACTTAGTTTGTAGTTTTGTTAGTGTTCTAAGAACCTCTCCTCTACAGTTCAAAGCTAGTGAATTTTTCACCTCTTCTTGTCCCCCTGGAAGATCATCCTGGTAAAGGCAGGCAGTCGGATCAGATGACTTCCCAAATACTCTGTAAGACAGTGGCAGCACCACATGCCTTGGGCGCCCGGGCTCTGCCCAGTGCTGTGGGGCCGTGGGCTCATCCATGCCCCCTGGAAACATCTGTCTCTGAAGGAGACAAGGAGGCAGGGAGGCTCGGTGACACTCCTAACACAGCTCTCCCCAGATCCGCAGGAGTCAACGCAGGACTGGGGGCTCAGGCTCTCTGATACTTGCATATCTGTGGACAATGTAAGTCCTTCCGAGATTCGATTCCTCATGGAGGGACTCGTAATTCTGAAGGCTGCATGGCAGAAGCCTGAGAAGTTTATGGCTGGGATGGAGCGGGGGTTCCGGGTGGTGGCTCCGCAGGTGAAGAACCTGCCTGCGATCCAGGAGGCACAGGACATGCCGATTCAACCCCGGGGTCAGGAAGACCCCCTGGAGGAGGGCCTGGCAGCCCACTCCAGTATTCTTGCCTGGAGAATCCCATGGACAGAGGGGCCTGGCGGGCTACAGTCCACAGGGTCACGAAGAGTCGGACACGGCTGAAGCCACTGAGCACTAAGGCACGGGAGGGACGGGGCATGCATTGGGCGTGTGTCCACAGCAGAACAAACTTGGTCTGTGCCTGTCCATCTCTCTGAGCTGACTCCTGTGAATGAAGGGTGAGGTACCTGGTGGGCTGGGTTCCCTGCCTTCTGGAGTTCCTGGAAAGAGCATTTGCAGAAGTTTAGGGAAGTCGCTTTGAGAACAAATCCATGTGTCTCAAGATAGCACCCCATAGCTGGCTCTCCCCTCACATAGTTACCTCTTCTAAATTTCCCTGAGAGTTCCGTTCTGATTTTGATCAGAGGCTCTGATTTGTGACCAGAACCTTAGGTCAGCTCCCTCCTTGTTCAGAGAAAGTAGGCTCAGGGTGAGTGGCAGAGGGTGAGGGCAAAAGGATTCTGATTTCTAGACCTCACACCCCAGGGATTCTTCGTGCTTTTCAGGACAGCTGCTCCTGGATCGCCAAGACCCAAGGCTCTGGAAGCTATGGGAAGCTATCATCAAAGGCTGGCAAACACCCCCAGTAATGCAGACCTCTGTGTGCAGCCTCACCTCATGTGCCTTTCTGTGTCGGCACCCTAACTTTCCATCCCCTCCATTTAGGACTTGGAGGGCAGGAGATATGGCTGAGCCTGTTCTGGTCGCAGGTTATACTCTTTCTTCTTTGACCACACCATGCAGCTTGCAGAATCTTAGTTCCCCACCTGCCCCCACCCAGGGATTGAACCTGGGCCACTGCAGTGAAAGTGCTGAGTACTAACCACTGCGCTTCCAGGGAATTCCCAGGCTGCATTATCCTTGAGCTTGCCCTCCTTGGATGGCAGAGGTGGCCTGGTGATGTGGGAATTGTGGATCTCTGCAGAGGGATGCGGGGAGGAGGAAGATGGAACCCAAGAGTCAAAAAGTAGGGCCACTGAGTTCTCTAACTCCCTAAGTAGCCACATGGTGAAGAAGCTGCTTGCCAACGCAGGAGACTTAAGAAACACAGGTTCGATCCCTGGGTTGGGAAGATCCCTTGGAGGAGGGTATGGCAACCCACTCCAGTATTCTTGCCTGGAGAATTAAACGGACAGAGGCTCCTGGAGGGCCCCATTGCATAGCATTGCAGAGTTGGACACAAGCGAATCGACTTAGAATGCAGGCAAGCAGCCACATGCTGAATTCTGCTTAACAGAATGAATGAACTCAAAACGCTGGCTTCACCCAGTGACAGAATCATGGGGCCCAGAGCTGAGCCATCGGATCTTGGCATCACTTGATTCTCAAAGCAGGGAGCCACACGTGGAGTCTCAGAACCACGAAAAAGAAATAATTTTAAAATCAGCACCATGGACTTTCTGGAATCCTAGACGCTCATCATGACCATTAGGATCTGTACATGAATTGTCCCGGAATCTTGGCTTCCTGTGAGGCCTAGAATCCCGACTCTGAGGCTTTGCTCGCTTGTAAAGTGAAGGTGTTATGTTATCCCAGCCATTCTAACGTGCTAAGTTTTGTTGTGATCGCTTCCCGGTGGTGCCATTAGTTGGAGTAGCCGCCTGCCGAAAGGCCTCTTCTGGGACAACAGTGCCCCCGTGTGGAGATGTGGAGTGAGGCGGCCTGGGTAGGACACTTGGGACCCCTTTTAGGTCTATCTCCTGTAGGCAGTGAGGCTTGGGCTCAGCTGTGGGAGGAACGAGCCTCAGCACCTGCCCAGCCTTTGGCCCCCAAGACTGAGTGCAGCTGATCCTCCTCCTGGGAACGGCAGTGACCTCAGTCCCGGCTGGTCTGAGTTAGGCAGGTTGTGAGAGTCACTTGATCCCAAAACCACTTGAGACACGGGGCAACTCTCCTCAGGATGTGAGTCAGAACTGAGGCCCAGAGGAGTTGAGGGCAAGACCCATGGGGCTGGCATTCAGAGGGTCAGACTCAGGGTCTGGATGCCGCCGTGCTGCCTCCCTGTCACTCCGCCTCTAACTCCGTCTGCACTCGAGATTGCCTTCTCCTTTGCTGCACTGAACCCTCCGCATCATCTCCAGCGCCTCCACCGGTGGTGGAGGGGGAAGCATGCTACCATTGGTCTCCATCTCCCTCGGTCAAGAGAGGCTGGGTTGTTGCCTTCACACACCTCCAAGTCAGGGTTAGCAGGTCAGAAAGGGTGGGGCATGATCATAGGAGCGTGTGAGTAGGGAGGGCGGAGGGGCTGAAGCAGTCCAACGTCCTCACTGAGCACTCCTTTCCCCTTTTGCTATTCTCCGGCTCCAGTGAGACTTGACAATGTTTCCCAGGAGGCCACTAGCCTCTTGGTAGGCCTGCTCCCTGTCTGCCTGCTCCGCTGAGACTCTCCACCTAGCATCCCCACCTCCCCTTATCAGCACAGCTCCTTCTTCCTGCTTTCAAAAGGCATCCCCCTTCTCTCGTGTTGTATAGCAGGTTTTACAAGGAAATTGATGCCACCAGCTTTCCCTGTACAGCCTACTATGGGGCCTTCATCTTCCCCGCCTTGGAGGACGAAATTTCCACCAACCTGCTTCATCCAGAAGATTCAGCAAACATTTGTTCTCATTGTCTCCAGGCTAAGCCATCATCTCTCCTTTCTCCTAAATCTTCAACTTGCCCTCTAGACCAGCTGTTTCTTTTTAGTCTAAGAGATAGATGCTATTTTAAATGATATTGTTTCTTTCATTTTCCATTTCCATTATCCATTACTAGTATGTAGAAATGCTATTGATTTTAGTACACTGATCCTGTATCCTTCCTAAACTCACTTGTTAGTTATAGCAGTTTTTTTTTTCCCTCATAGATTCTGTAGGATTTTCTCCATAGACGTTGGTGTTACCTACGAATAAAAACATTTTTGCATCTTCCTGTCAATTCCAGATTCCTTTCATTTTTCTCTTGCCTGTCACATTGGCTAGAAACTCTAAGACAATGTTGAATAAAAGTGCCGAGAGTAGATATTCTCGCTTTGTTGTTGATAAGGGGGAAAGGCACACAGTGTTGCATTCGAGTATGATGTTGGTAGATTTTTCATAGATGCCTTTTAAGGGTTGAGGAAGTTCCCTTGTGTTCCTAGTTTGCTGAAAGTTTTTATCCAAATGTCAGAATTTGTTAATTCTTTTGCATCTATTGAGACAAGTATATGATCTTTATTTTTCAGTCTGTTAATATACTGAATTATAGGAATTGATGTTCAAATGTCAAACCAACCTTGCATTTCCAGGATAAATCCCACTTGGTCATAATGTATTGTTTTCTTTACATACTGCTGAATTGGATAGGCTAAAACTTAGTTAAGAATTTTTGCATTTATGTTCGTGAGGGATATTGGCCTGATATTTTCTTTTTTGATATCTTTGTCTGATTTTGGCATCAGGATAATGCTGACCTCATACACTACTCATGAGTGTTTCCAATTTTAATTATCTAGAAGAGTTTGTGGATTATTTCTGTCATGTTTCCTTGAATGTCTGGTAGAACTTACCAATGAAGCCATCTGGGCCTAAAGTGTTCTTAGGAAGAAAAGTTTTCTCTAGGAAGATTGGTAACTATACATTTAATTTCCTTAATAAATATAGGGCTATTTTGGTTATCTATTTCTTATTGAGTAAGCTTTGCTAGTCTATGTCTTTTAGGGAATTTGTCCATTTCACAGATCTGGTAGAATTTATTGGCAATAAATGTTAAAAATCTTTTTTATTTTTGGCTGGCTGTTCAACTACATATATGAACTCTGCATGCATGCTCAGTAAAAATATTTTTTTATTTTTAATATCTGTACTATCTGTAGAGATGTAAACTTTCTAACACTTGATATTATCAGTCTCTGTCTGTTTTTCATGATTAGTCTGGCTAAAGTGATCTTTTCAAAGAGCCCATGGTTTGAACCTGCCTGTACTCTTGCCTAGAAAATCCCATGGATGGAGGAGCCTGGTAGGCTGCAGTTCGTGAGGTCGCTAAGAGTCAGACACAACTGAGTGACTTCATTTTCACTTTTCACTTTCATGCATTGGAGAGGGAAATGGCACCCCACTCCAGTGTTCTTGCCTGGAGAATCCCAGGGACGGGAGAGCCTGGTGGGCTGCCGTCTATGGGGTCGCACAGAGTCGGACACGACGGAAGCGACTTAGCAGCAGCAGCAGTGATCTTCTCTTCCTGAATTTCTGTGGCTTGTGGATGTGCTCAGCCTCTACAAATGTATAAGCAATTCCTAACAATACATCTGTGTCCTACCTTCCAGGACTCCACTTATACAAGTGCTAGTCTGCCTGAAGCTCTCCCACAGCTCACTGGTTCTCTGTTGATATTTTCAGCCTTCTCTCCTGTGCTGTGTCTTCTGGCTCACTGATATTCTTTCCTGCCGTGTCTGGTCTGCACGTCCAGTGAACGTGTCATCTCAGACATTGTGGTCTTCAACTTTAGAAGTGTCGTTTCCTTAATATACTCCTTAGCGCGGCACATTCTGTTCAGCTTTTCCTCTACCTTCACAAACACGTGAAATCCCATGGCCACTGTGCTGATGTGCTGGCCTGCAGTTTTCTCATCTGCCCCGTCTGTGTTCATTTCTGCGGCTTGATTGCTTTTTCTCTTCGCTATGGGTCCTTTTTCTACTTACTTGCAGGTCTGATAATTTTCAATGGAGAGTCAGCCATTATGAATTTTACCTTACTTGGCTGAATACTTTTACATTCTTTTAAAAATTCTTCAGCTTTATTCTGAATGCACCTAAATTACTTGAAAACTTCTTCTGAGGCTTTCTTTGAAACTTTATCAGGACCTGAGCAGGATTTAGTCTAAGGCTAACTTTTCCCTGGCATCGAGGCTGTGTACTTCCGATGACGCTGTTTGATGTTCTCTGAATTATGAGGCTTTTCCAGTCTGGCTCTTGGAAATAGAAACTGTTGCTGACCTGTGTAAGCTATGGAGACTATTTCTCTAATTCTTTCATATGTTTCATCACAAGCATGTACTGATCAGCACTCATGGTTGGCTTGAGGGAGCACTCTGCAAGTCTTGGTACCCTCTCCATGCAGCTCTCTCCTCTCCAGTGCTCTGTTCTGTGAACTCCATCCAGTCTGGACCCTTAGACTCCTGACTTTGCATCCTTAGCTCTGGAAGACACCAGGAAGATCCTCCTCCTTGCCTCAATGTGAAATCTCCTCAGACAGCCCACTAGAGATGACCTTGCTTGCTTTTCCTTGTTTAGGAATCACTGTCCCGCACTGTTTGGACACTCACTATCTGTTGTTTTCTGTATTTTGCCCATGTATTCTCTTTTCCATTCTTTGATGCTGTGGTTTTAGATCAGAAGATAAATCCTTTCTCTGTTACCCCTTGGAAACAAAAATCCTGATGCTATTCACTCATCTAAATTTTTGTTCTGCTAGTGGGTGTGAAGTGATAGCTCACTGTGGTTTTAACTTGCATTTTTCTAATAACATTTATTTCTTTCCACTTTGAGGTATCTATTTGAGTGTTTAACATGCTTTACTGAGATTATTGTCTTTTTACTTTTGATTTGTTGTTTTGTTGTTGAGTTGCTCAGTCGTGTCCAACTCTTGGCGATCCCGTGGACTGCAGCACGCCAGGCTTTGCTGTCCTTCACCATCTCCTGGAATTTGCTCAGACTCATGTCCATTGAGTCAGTGATGCCATCCAACCATCTCATCCTCTGTCATCCCCTTCTCCCGCCTTCACTCTTTCCCAGCATTAAGGTCTTTTCTGATGAGTCAGCTCTTTGCATCAGGTGGCCAAAGTATTGGAGCTTCAGCATTAGTCCTTTCAATATTCAGGACTGATTTTCTTTAGGATAGACTGGTTTGATCTCCTTGCTGCCCAAGGGACTCTCAGAAGTCTTCAACACCACAGTTCAAAAGTATCAATTCATCAGCGCTCAGCCTTTTTATTGTCTATTTCTCACATCCATACATGACTACTGGAAAAACCATAGCTTTGCCTATGTGGACCTTTGTCAGCAAAGTGATGTCTCTGCTTTTAACATGCTGTCTACACTTGTCATAGCTTTTCTTCCAAGGAGCAAGAATCTTTTAATTTCATGGCTGCAGTCACCATTTGCAATGATTTTGGAGCCCAAGAAAATAAAGTCTGTCGTTGTTTCCATTGTTTCCCCACCTATTTGCCATGAAGTGATGGGACCAGATGCCATGATTTTAGTTTTCTGAAAGTTGAGTTTTAAGCCAACTTTTTCACTCTCCTCTCTCACCTTTGTTAAGAGGCTCTTTAGCTCCTCCTCGCTTTCTGTCATTAGGGTGGTGTCATCTGTGTATCTGAGGTTATTGATATTTATCCTGGCAATCTTCATTCCAGCTTGTGCTTCATCCAGCCCAGCATTTCTCATGATGTACTCTGCATGTAAGTTAAATAGATCTTTATGAAGCCTGGATGTAAGAACTTTGTCACACACACACACACATACACACACACACACACACACACATATAATTGTGAACATTTTTTTTCAGTCTAATGCCTTGCATTTTTATTTTCTCAATACTGTCTTTAGGAAGACAGAAGCTTTTATTTTTTAAATTAATTTTTCTTGGAGTATAGCTGCTTTACAATGCGGAGTGAACCAGTTATACATATGCATATATCCACTCTTTTTAAGATTCTTTTCCCATTTAGGTCACCACAGAGCACTGAAAGCATTCTCTGTTTAGGTTCTCTCAGTAGGTTCTCATTAGTTATCTATTTTATATATGGTAGTATATATATGTCAATCACAATCTCCAGATTAATCCCGCCTCCTTCTCCTCATGGTAACTGTAAGGTCTGTTTTCTACATCTGTGACTTTATTTCTGCTTTGCAAATAAATTCATCTGTACTATCTTTCTAGTCCTCACATATAAATGATATCATAAGATATTTATCTTTTTCTGACTTATTTCCCTCTGTACGACAATCTCTAGGTTCATTCATGTTGGTGCAAATGGCATTATTTCATTCCTTTTCATGGTTGAGTAATATTCCACTGTACTTGGGCAAACTCTGAGAGATGGTGAGGGACAGAGAAGCTTGGTGTGCTGGAGTCCATGGGGTCACAAAGAGTTGGACACGACTTGTTGACTAAACAACATCGACAATATTCCATTGTACGTATGTACCGTATCTTCTTTATTCCTCTGTTGTGGGCATTTAGGTTTTTTCCATGTTCTGGCTACTGTCAATAGTGCTGCAATGAGCACGAAGGTGCATGCGTCCTTTCAACTTAAGGTTTTCTCTGGATATATGCCCAGGATGTGGATAGCTGGATCACCTTGTAGCTCTATTTTTAGTTTTTAAAGGAACCTCCGTACTATTCTCCATAGTGGTTTTACCAATTGACATTCCCACCAACAGCGTAGGGGGGTTCCCTTTTCTTCACATCCTCTCCAACAATGTTTGTAGATTTTTTTTATAATGGCCATTCTAACTGGTGTGAGGTGATACCTCATTGTAGCACTGATTTGCATTTCTCTAATAACTAATGTTCAGCCTTTTTCCATGTGTTTTTTGCCATCTGTATGTCTTCTTTGGAAAAATATATGTTTAGATCTTCTTTCCATTTTTTGTATTGTATTGTATTCTTTTTTTTTTTTTTTGTATTGACCAGTGTGAGCCTGTTTCTGTGTTTTGGAGATTAATCCATCGTCAGTTGATTTGTTTGAAAATATTTTTTCTTATTCTGAGAGCTGTCTGTTCATTTTGTTTATTTTTCCTTTGCTGTGCAAAAGCTGTTTAAGTTTACTTAGGTCTAATTTGCTTATTTTTATTTTCATTTCTCTAAGGTGGATCTGGAGAAGGCAATGACCCTCCACTCCAGTACTCTTGCCTGGAAAATTCAATGGATGGAGGAGCCTGGTAGGCTGCATCCATGGGGTCGCTAGAGTCAGACATGATGGAGCGACTTCACTCTCACTTTTCACTTTCATGCATTGGAGCAGGAAATGGCAACCCACTCCAGTGTTCTTGCCTGGAGAATCCCAGGGACGGGGGAGCCTGGTGGGCTGTCATCTATGGGGTCGCACAGAGTCGGACACGACTGAAGCGACTTAGCAGCAGCAGCAGCAAGTGGTAGATCAAAAAAGATCTTGCTGCAATTTATGTCAAAGAGTGTTCTGCTTATTTTCTGCCCATATGTGTTTGGCCATACATTTAGGTCTTTAATTCATTTTAAGTTTGTTTTTGTGTATGATGTTAGGGTATATTCTAATTTCATTCCCTTCATATACCTGTCCAGATTTCCCACACTGCTTACTGAAGAGGCTGTCTTTTCTCCATTGTGTATTCTTGTCTCCTTCGCCATGATTAGGTAGCCACACGTGCATAGGTTTATCTCTGGACTTTCTATCCTATCCCATTAAGTTATATTTCCCTTTTTGTGCCATTACCATGCTATTTTGATTGCTGTAGCTTTTTAGTATAGTCTGAAATCAGGGAGCCTGAATCCTTAAGCTCTGTTTTTCTTTCTCAAGATTTCTTTGGCTGTTTGGGGTCTTTTGTGTTTCCATACAAGTTGTACATATTTTTTTCTAATTCTCTGAAATATTCCATTGGTAATTTAATAGAGATTGCATTGAATCTGTAGATTTTCTGTGTAGTATGGTCATTTTGACAATCCTGATTCTCCCAATCTAAGAGCATAGTATATTTTTCCATCTGTCTGTGTAACTTTCTGTTTCTTCCATCATTTCATATGGTTTTCTGAAGGCAGATCTTTTGCCTCTTTAGGTAGGTTTATTCCTAGGTATTTTATTCTTTTTGATGCAATGGTAAATGAAATTGTATCCTTAATCTCTCTTTCTGATCTTTCATTGTTACTGTATAGGAATGTAAGAGATTTCTGTGTATTAATTTATCATGCAACTTTATCAAATTCATTGATGATCTCAATTAATAGTTTTCTGGCAGCTTCTTTAGGATTTTCTATGTATAGTATCTGCAAACAGTGACAGTTTTACTTCCTCTTTTCCAATCTGGATTCCTTTTATTTCCTTTTTTCTCTAATAACTGTGGCTAGGACTTCCAAAACTATGTTGAATAAAAGTAGTGTGAATGGACACCCTTACCTTATTTCTGATCTTAGAGGAAATGCTTTCAGCTTTTCACCATTGAATATGATGTTAGCTGTAAGTTTGCCATATATGGCCTTTAATACATTGAGGTAGGTTCCCTCTAAGTTCATCTTCTGGGGAGTTTATTTTCCTTTATAAATGGGCTTTGAATTTTGTCAAAAGCTTTTTCTGCATCTATTAAGGTGATCATACGGTTTTTATTCTACTGTTTGTTAATGTGGTTGTTGTTATTAGACTTCCCTGGTGGCTCAGAGGTTAGTGTCTGCCTGGGATTCAGGAGACCAGGGTTCAATCCCTGGGTCAGGAAGATCCCCTGGAGAAGGAAATGGCAACCCACTCCAGTACTCTTGCCTGGAGAATTCCATGGAGGGAGGAGCCTGGTAGGCTACAGTCCATGGGGTCGCAAAGAGTCAGACACAACTGAGCGATTTAGTCACTGACTTGTGTCCAACTCTTTGTGACCCCATGGACTGCAGCTTGTCAGGCTTCTCTGTCCTTCACCATCTCCTAGAGTTTGCTCAAACTCATGTCCATTGAGTTAGTGATTCTATCCAACCATCTTATCCTCTGCCACCTCCTTCTTCTCCTGCCCTCAATCTTTCCCAGCATCAGGGTCTTTTCCAGTGAGTCAGCTCTTCACATCAGGTGGCCAAAGTATTGGAGCTTCAGCTTTAACATAATTCCTTCCAATAAATATTCAGAGTTGATTTACTTTAGGATTGACTACTTTGATCTCCTTGCAGTTCAGGGACTCTAAAGAGTCTTTTCTAACACCAGAAATTGAAGGCATCATTTCTTCAGTGCTCAGCCCAGGGACAGGAGCCTGGTGGGCTGCTGTCTATGGGGT
The DNA here is from genome assembly GCF_014754425.2 of Oryx dammah. Classification (NCBI taxonomy): domain Eukaryota; kingdom Metazoa; phylum Chordata; class Mammalia; order Artiodactyla; family Bovidae; genus Oryx; species Oryx dammah. The sequence goes on along the minus strand of NW_024070189.1, from coordinate 104,428,928 downwards.
CGCCCAGAGTCAGACACAACTGATGTGACTTGGTAGCAGCAGCCTTCTTCATGGTCCAACTCTCACATCCATACATGACTACTGGGAAAACCATAGCTGTGACTATATGGACCTAGGTAATAGCATCATGCTACTTCTGCCTCAGATGGTGAATGGTGTCCAGTAGCCTTTATCCCATTCTTGGTTCTCATGTCCATAGATAAACTAACCCCAGGGAAGTGAAGGACAGCAAAGGCAGGCAGTATTGGTCTGGATCAATTCATGATTTTAAGAAGATGCTTAAAGAATGCTTGCACATATGGAAGATGCTTTAAGAAGATACTCCAGAACAAAGGGCCCAGACCCATAAAAGCCGCTGTGAGCCATGTGCACTTTCTGTCATTCTGTGCTCTGGTGGCATGGAAGCCACCTGATGCTCCAGGAGCACAAGACTGGGAGAAGTTGCCTCTACCTGCCTAGAGATGTAATCTGGGCTTAATCCTCCCCCTGCATGGGTTTTGCATGGCCCTGGGATTCGTTTGTCTGTGCATGTGAGAATCAAAGAAGGGATCCATCGCTGATCTCTATGTCCAAGAGGCAGATTTAGGAGGTAGGAGAAGATAAGATCAGAACATTCAAAATGCTCCTTCTACCTGCTGATAAAGACCACCAGGGGCACCCTCATAATGGAGCCACATTGGGTGCATTGACTTGCCAGGGAGGCCTCGTGCCAAGGGAAATCTTGAAGTGTCCTAGGGAGGAGGCGGGGCCTTTTAAAGGGCCTGGTGTTGTGTTGAGCAGTTCTGAGAGGGTTTGGGGTATTAGGGGCAGCTCTGCATGGTGTCAGCAATTGGGGTTCCCAACATCTTTGTGAGGTTGGGGCAAGACAGGGACTGGAGGGAAGGAATAATGGTCACTTGAGAATGGATGGCACTGTCTGGGGAGAAATGTTGCTTATGCAGGTGGAACCCGTAAGTTTGGATTGATGTGGAAAGTCATGTCTCAAGAAACCGCTTGATCTAAGCTTTGTAACAGATGAGTTAGTTTTCTTTTGCCACATAACAAATTAGCACAGGGTCAGCACTTAAAACTTGTGCATCATCTCATTCTGTAGATGGCATCTGGATGCGTGTGGCCTCTGATCAGGGTCTCATCAAGCTGAAACCAAGGGGTGGGCAGGCTACATTCTCACTTGGGAGATGGGCTGGGGAAGAGCTACTCCAACACCCCAGAGGCTACTGGCAGAACCTTTGTCCTTGTGGGTCTAGGGCTGAGGCTCCTATTGTCTTACTGCTGTGACTAGGGACTGCTCTCAGAAGCCAATGAGCATTCTCATATCCCGGCCCTCCCTGGGCCCCTTGCACCTCCAATCTATGTGGCCTCAGAGAGGAACAGGTCCATTTACAGGTTCACGTGATTAAGTCAGGCCTACCTAGATACTCAGGCTTCCCAGGTGGCGCTAGTGGTAAAGACCCCACCCGCCAATGCAGAGGCATGAGGTGCAGGGTCAGTCCCTGGGTCAGGAAGATCCCCTGGAGCAGGGCATGGCAACCCATCCCAGTATATTTGCCTGGAGAATCTCATGGACAGTGGAGCCTGGTGGGCTATCGCCCATAGCGTCACGAAGAGCTGGACACAAGTGCAGTGACTTAGCATGCATGCATGCACTTAGACGCTCAGCCCTTTCAGTGCCAACTGGTCAGCAACCTGACCCCATCACAATCACGGTTCCCACTCAAGGGTTGAGGCTTATGCAAGGTGTGAACACCCGTGGGTGGGATTCGTGGGGGGTACCCTAGAACCCTGCTCGCCACACTAGGTTTGGAACCCAACTGCTTGTCCATGTCAGTTCAGTTCAGTTGCTCAGTCTTTGTGATCCCATGGACTGCAGCACACCAGGCTTCCCTGTCCATCACCAACTCCTGGAGCTTGCTCAGATTCATGTCCATCGAGTTGGTGATGCCATCCAACCATCTCATCCTCTGTCATTCCCCTCTCCTTCTGCCTTCAATCTTTCCCAGCATCAGGGTCTTTTTAAATGAGTCAGTTCTTCACGTCAGTCCTTTCATTAAATATTCAGGACTGATTTCCTTTAGGATTGTCTAGTTTCATCTCCTTGCAGTACAAGGGACTCTCAAGAGACTTCTCCAACACCACAATTCCAAAGCATCAATTCTTCGGCGCTCAGCTTTCTTTATAGTCCAACTCTCACATCCATACGTGACTACTGGAAAAACCATAGTTTTGACTAGATGGACCTTTGTCAGCAAAGTAATATGATTTTTAATATGCGATCTAAGTTGGTCATAGTTTTTCTTCCAAGGAGCAAGCGTCTTTTAATTTAATGGCTGCAGTCACAACCTGCAGTGATTCTGGAGCCCAAGAAACTAAAGTCTGTTACTGTTTCCATTGTTTCTCCATCTATTTGCCATGAAGTGATGGGACCAGATGCCATGATCTTAGCTTTTTGAATGCTGAGTTTTAAGCCAGGATTCTTCTTCACTCTCCTCTTTCACTTCCATCAAGAGACCCTTTAGTTCCTCTTTACTTTCTGCCATAACGGTGGTGTCATCTGTGTATCTGAGGTTATTGATATTTTTCCCAGCAATCTTGATTCCAGCTTGTGTTTCATGCGGTATTTCGCATGATGTATTCTGCATATAAATTAAATAAGCAGGGTGACAATATACAGCCTTGACATACTCCTTTTCCAATTTGGAACCAGTCTCTTGTTCCATGTCTGGTTCTAACTGTTGCTTCTTGATCTGAATACTGGAGAAGGGACTGGCAAACCACTTCAGTATTCTTGCCTTGAGAACCCCATGAACTGTATGAAAAGGCAAAAAAGATATGTCCATGTCAGAGTGATCCATGAGGCTCCTGTCTCTCAGGCAAGAATGACTCTTACCAGTGTGGTTTCAGATAGCAAAGTTCCTACTGTCTATGAGTTTGGGGACAAGGTTTCTCAAAGCACGTCCTTATGCTGATGGACATGCAGGGTCTCCAGGCTCTCAATGGCCTTTCCCTCCCACCTTGGACTTGCTTCCCCAAGTACCAGTTCAAAACTGTTTTCAGGTATCCAAGATGCTGGTAGGGGTTCTATGCCTGCTATGCCTTTTGCTATTGAGTGTTTTGTTGCAATTGCCTGTGGTCCCTGGAATACAGGGTTAAATTTGTAAGAAGGGTGAACACAGCTTTTTGTATTTGCCAGTGTAGCAGGAGTCTCAAAAGTGTTCTCTCAAATGCCTTTAACACCCTGTTGGTCATCTTTCCTCAATTCCAACCTTGATGTTGACAGTCAACATCAGGTTCTCGAACTGCTGGCCCCTTAGTCCTTCCATCTGAGCTGACAGCTGTCTGGCTGTTCTTGTCCTCCTATACTGACAGGAGTGTTGAGAGGCCTGTCAGCTCTCTCTGCAGGGGTGGCTGGAGCTTGCCCCACCACTACCAGCTCTCTGCTCTAAGCACGTGCAATCCTTCACCTTGTTCCTGCTTGTTTGCTCCATTCAGTTCAGTTCAGTCACTCAGTGTTGTCCGACTCTTTGCAACCCCATGGACTGCAGCACGCCAGGCTTCCCTGTCCATCACCAACTCCCAGAGCCTGCTCAAACCCATGTCTATCAAGTCGATGACGCCAGCCAACCATCTTATCCTCTGTCATCCCCTTCTCCTCCTGCCTTCAATCTTTCCCAGCATCAGGGTCTTTTCCAGTGAGTCAGCTCTTCACATCAGGTGGCCAAAGTGTTGGAGCTTCAGCTTCTTTATCAGTCCTTCCGATGAATATTCAGGACTGATTTCCTTTAGGATGAACTGGTTGGATCTCCTTGCAGTCCAAGGGACTCGCAAGAGTCTTCTCCAAAAGCACAGTTCCAAAGCATCAATTCTTTGGCGCTCAGCTTTCTTTATGATCCAACTCTCAAATCCATACATTATTTGCCCCATAGACTGATCTTGGTGCAGAAGCCCGAGGGACTTTGCCCTGGTCTCCAGACTTGTGTGGACACCTGCTCAGTGCAAGACCCTGCATGATTTGCTTCCCTGCTGTGTGTCTGACTCACTCTCTCCCCACTCCCGGCCCTCACTCACTGACCTCCAGGCACTGATATCTGCACTCAGCTTCCTGTAGTCAGACAAGAAAACCACAGTGGGAAACTTGGATATCTGGGACGGGCTTCACATTGGCCTGGTTGAGGAAGACCCTGAAGTTTGTGGGGCAGGGCAGCTGGGCCCTCGTCCCCAGGGACCACGTTCAGTCAGAGGATTGACTCAGACAGCAGCAGTCTCCACTGTTGTTGATTCTGATAAAAAAAAAAAAAAATCATGCCTTAGAATATAGATGCCAATTCCTTACCTCCCACCTTTGGGTATTACTCTCCTAGGCAGTGCCATGTAACAGAGAATTGCAGAATGTCAGTTCAAACACCCAGCCCTCATACCTCCCAGGTGGACAAACAGGCCTGGCAAGGCTGGGACTTGCCTACAGGTGGAGCAGAGTGGCATGGCCTGGACAGGACCCTGCATTCCACCCTGTCCCCCTCCTCCTTTCTCACCCTGTGTGGGCTCTGCTCTCATCCCCATTTCCCTCTTGGATTGGGGACACTCTGATGGCTTCATTTTACTTTGATCACCTCTTTAAAGATCTTGCCTCCAAATATATTAATTCTGAGGTTCTGGGGGTTGGGCACCCACATTTAAACAGGGGGCACAGTTTAGCTCATAAGTGTCCTTGGACTCCAGCTGTCTTCTCAATCTGGGGTTTCCTGGACCCCTCCCAGACTTAACTATCTGTTTTCTTTCCTTTAAAAATTTGTTGTAGTCTCTCATTGGCTTCTCTGGATCACTTTGTCCCATGGGCCTCATATCTTCTAATTAATTTATTATCATTTTAGTGAGGTCTTAGGAGGAAGAAGAAATTATTGTGGGATAAATGTCCATCTTTAACCAGAAATTTTTTGGTATCTTTTAGCAATTAAAACTTTCCTGGAAATGTTACTTGATAAAAGCTTTCCTTTGGAGGACATTTATCATGTTTATAATTTTGTACTATTAAAAATAGTGCTTTGATCCCTAGGCTTTCCCAGATTGTTTGCTCATCTCTGTTCTTTTTCTAGCATAAAAGCCTAGAGACCGGGTCAAAGTTTTGACAAAGTTAAAACTTTGCAGGTATATTGCCAGGTGGCCTAAAATGAGCATCATCTTATCAGTGTTTTGTGCTTACAAAAGGCATTCTAACGTGTCAATGGAAAGCTGTCCTATGGTTTCATTATTTTAAAGTTTCTTTGATCCTCTGAAAATCGTTTATAGAAAAGCTAGGGCGTGACTTTCTTTTTCAGATAGTTCATTAGTTCTTGTTAAATCAGTTTTCAACCCCGCTGGGCATTTATGTTTCCTTCCCTCCTCATACTGGGCTTAGGGCTGGCCCTGGTACTTCGGAGGGACACAGACAGGGTGGGACCAGCTTCTGAGCCTGAGCTCAAAAGGATCACTGTTGCATCCTGGCGGCACTACTGTGATACCAAGAGCCCCCTTCACTGACACTAAAATAGCACCTTTACCAGCCACCTAACAAGCAAGCTAACTTGCATCTCTCTGTGAAGCTGCTCATTTGGAAGTCCATGCAGGTAAGAAGGAATGGGAACAGATGGAGGTGCCCTAAGGAGAGGCGCTGTGGGCCTCTGCACTGTGGTAGGCACATCCTGGCCAATCCAGGAGGCCCAGCATGAGCGGGGTGGCCTCACTGACCACAGAGGGTATCCCAGGTCTGGCATCCACCTCTTGGGCACAAAAAGCACGTCACTCTTCCACTTACTTTTTCCAAATGTCACACAAAATGTTCCTGGCGGGGTCCAGGCTGCCTGAGTCTTCAAGAAGAAGCCGCAGGAAATGCGGGTCCAACTCGGAAGCAGTGAGATTTGGCACTCAGGGCTCCGAGAGAGGAAGGGCAGCTGGCAGACTCGGCCCTGTTGCTAAGCCTAACAGCTGTCCCTCCTGGCTTCAAAGGAACCTGAAAATGTTGGGGTGAGTCCCTAACTCTGGGGCCAGCCACTGGGGAATGTGCTGACCACTAGGGGAGGCCAGTGAGCCCCATGGAATAGGAACACCTTTCCAGGGCCTGTTGTCTGGGTACCTGACTGAATATGGTGGTCGTGGAGTCAGAACTCCACCCAGGCCTGGTTGGGAGAGCCAGGCTGTTCCCTAGGAGGATAGAAAGGCATTGGTTCAGTGGGCCAGGAAGAGTCTGGATGCAGGATTTGTGCTCCCTACTGCCAAAAGGGAGTCCCACCCAAGAGGTTGGGACTTCGAAAGTGGGACACCGGCCTGCACCTAGCATACCCCTGCGTAACCTCTAAGTGCAAATAGCACCTCTTCTTCCAAGTCCCAGTCTGTGGGTCCAGGTGGAACGGTGTCTCAGCCTGAGTGTCTGCCCACTTTCTCTGCTGGCCCTACAGATGTGGGGAGTCTCTGGAGCGACATTGTCCCTGTTAGCTGCGGATAAACCGAGGGAGGAAAAGAGACCATTCAGAAAACTGGTTTGGTGTAGATTATAGAAGTGAAATATTTTCTCCAAATAAGGGATAGATTGCTTCTGCTTTAATTAAAAACTAAAAATTTGAAAAACACGTTAAAAATTTTTCCTTGAGATTCTCTGACCCACATAGATTATTTATAAGTGTGTTGTCTAGTTTCAGAGTGTTTAGAAGCTTTCCAGATATCTTTTGTGGTACTGATTTCTAGTTTGATGCCACTGTGGTTAGAGAACACACTCTGTATGATTTCAATTCTTTTAAATTTGTTGGGGTTTATTTTGCATATGAGATATGATATCTATCTCAGCAAATGTTCCATGGGTATTTAGAAAGAATACATGTTAGGTGGTGTCAAACTTTCTCAGTCAATGGGTTGTTAAGTTCTTAAATGTCTTTGATGATTTTCTGTCTAGTAAGGGGTATTGATGTCTCCAACTATAATTGTGAATTTATCTACATGTCCTTTCAGCTCTATCAGTTTCCAATTCATGGATTTTGAGACTCTGTTGTTTGATGCATACATATGTGGAAATTAAAATAATAAAAGTGTGACATGTCACAATATGTGGGATGCAGCTAAAGCAGTGCAAGTAGGAAAATTTATAGCACTGAATGCTTACACTAGAAAAGAGGGCAGGACTCAAGTTAATATTCTAAGTTCCTGTCTCAAGAGACTAGAAAGAGGAGAAAAATAAAACCAAAGAAGGCAGGAGAAAAATAGTAATTTAAGAGCAGTCATCAATGAAATTAAACAGGAAAACAATAAGGAAATCATTTAAAAATATTTATTTATTTATCTGACTGGTCTTAGTTGTGGCACACGGGATCTTTCCTTGCAGTGCGCAGACAGGACGCTCTAGTGTGGGCCATGGGCTCCAGAGTGTGCGGGCTTAGTGGTTGTGGCAGGCGGGCTTAGTTGCTCTGTGGGATATTAGTTCCTCGACCAGGGATGGAAGCCTTGTCCCTTGAATTGCAAGGCAAAATCTTAACCACTAGACCACCAGGGAAGTCTCCAAGAAATCAATTTTGAAGACTAGTCCTAAAAAATGTTTATAAACTCTAGTAAGACTGAAGAATGTAAAAAGAAAGAAGACAGAAATAATCAAGATCAGGGTGAAACAAGGGCCATCACTGCAGATCCTGGGACATCACAAAGATAATAAGGCAGCTATAATAATAAGCTATGAACAACTTTGCATTCATGAATCCAACAACTTAGGAGAAATGAATAAATTCCTCAAAAACTATAAACTACCAAAACTCAACCAAGATGAAATAAATTACCTGAATAGTCCTATAACTATTTCAAAAATTGGTGTAAATAAAAGTCCCTTTCCCCCAAAGAAATCCTCATGATCAGAAGAAGAAGCATCTATTTTATACAATTTCTTTCTAGGAAATAGAAGAGATAGGAATATATCCCAGCTCATGTTAGGAAGTTACTATTACCCTCTGTGATACCCAAATCCAGGAAAGACAGTACCAAAGAGAAAGAGAGAGAGAACTACAGACTAATATTCCTTATGAACTCAGGGGAAAAAAATCTCAGCAAAATATTAGAAAAATGAACTTATAAATATATAAAAGGAATTATATAATATGGCCAAGTGAGAGTCAATGGTCAGTCCTTGAAAATCAACAACGTAATCTATCATGTCAACTGGCTGAAGAAGAAAAATCATATGTTTATACTAATATATAAAACGCATTTGAAAAAAATCCATCCATTCATGTAAAAAGCTCTATCAAACTAGGAATTGAGGAGAATTTTCCCTAGTGATAAATAACATCTGAAAAAAAAAGACACCTAACATCACACTTAATGGTGAAAGATGAAAGTTTTCCCTCTATTGTTCGAAAACAAGACAATGATATCTGCTCCCACCACTGTTTTTCAACATAGTATTGGAAGTTCTAGTCAGTGTAATAAGATAAGGAATGAAAGGTAGACAGATAGAAAAGGAAGAACTAAAACTATTCCTATTGGCAGATGACATAGTAGGAAATCCCAATGAACCTTTTATTTTTATTTTTAAAGAGTGTTTTTGGTTGCTGTTCTTTTTTTAAACATTCTGAGTGTTTATTTTCTGGCTGTGCTGGGTCTTTGTTGCTGTGCAGGCCTCCCTCTAGCTGCAGGGCGTGGACATCTCACCGTGGCGGCTGCTGTTGTTGCGCTGGATAGGCTCCGAGCTCTCCGGCTTCAGTGGCTGCAGCGCACGGGCCCAGTAGCTGTGGGCTTCTGGGCTCCAGAGCAAGGGCGCAATACTTGAGGGGCATGGTCTTAGTTACTTTGAGGCATGTGGGATCTTCTTGGTGCAGGGGTCGAACCCATGTGTCTTACATTTGGGATTCGACCCCTGGATTCTTTACCACTGAGCCACCAGGGAAGTCCCCCACCAAAACTTTTACAAGAAAAAAATCCAAACCTTCCAGCACTAAGTAAGCTCTGCATGATTGTATGTAAGATCAACACACAAAAATCAATTGCATTTTCATATACTTACAATGAACATGTAGAAGTGGAAACATAAAATACACATTTATAATCACTCTGAAGAAAATGAAATATTCAGTTATGATTGACAAAATGTGCAGAATCTTTATGTTGAAATTACAAAATGATTTTAAAAAGTCAAAGAAAACCGAAATAAATAGAGACATTTTGTGTTCATGAATTGGAAAACCTAACATAGCAAGGATGTCTGCTGCTGCTGCTAAGTCGCTTCAGTCGTGTCCGACTCTGTGTGACCCCATAGACAGCAGCCCGCCAGGCTTCCCCGTCCCTGGGATTCTCCAGGCAAGAATACTGGAGTGGGTTGCCATTTTCTTCTCCAATGCATGCAAGTGAAAAGTGAAAATGAAGTTGCTCAGTCGTGTCCGACTCTTAGTGACCCCATGGACTGCAGCCCACCAGGCTCCTCCATCCATGGGATTTTCCAGGCAAGAGTACTGGAGTGGGGTGCCATTGCCTTCTCTGAGCAAGGATGTCAGTTCTCTCCAAATTGATCTATAGGTTTAGCATAATTCTTACCATAATCCCAGTAAGTTTTTTCTTTTCTTGGTAGGCACAGACAAACTTATTCTAAAACTATGGAAAGGTACAAGCCTTTGAATAGCTAAAACAATCTTGAAAAAAGAAGACTAAAGTGAAAGAATAACCCTATGCAATGTTGACTTGCTATATTGTTCCAGAAATCAGTGTGATCCAGAAATCAGACAGTGTTGTATTGGCAGAGGGATAGACACATACACGAACAGAACACCACAGTGAATCCAGAAATGGCTCCACTCAAATATACACAACTGATTTCTAACGAATAAGGCACAAAAGCAGTTGAGTGGAGGAAAAAGCCTTTAGAACAAATGGTGCTAAAGCAATTGGACATCCATAGACAGGAAAATGAACCTCAACTTAAACCTTACACCTTATATAAAAATTAACTCAAAATGTATCATGGACTTAAAACTGTAAGACTATAAACTTTTATTTTAAAAAAAATAGAAAAAAATCTTCAGAATCTTGACCTAGGAAAACAGCTCAGGCATAACCCCCAAAGCATGACAATAAAAGGAAATATTAAAAAGTTTTGCTTTGCAAAAGCCCAAGTGAGGAAGATGAAATGACAAACTACAGATGGGGGGGAATATTTGCAAACTAGCATCTGACAAAAGAATCATACCTATAACATATAAAGAGCATTCAAATCTCAACATTAAAAAATTCAATTAGAAAATGGGCAAAAGATGAACAGACATTTTATCAAAGAGGCAATAAAATCCATTAATGTTCAACATTATTAGCCATTAGGGAGATACAAATTAAAGCCACAACGAGATACCACTGCATGCTTATAAGAATGACTAAAACAAAAAAAACAGTGACAACCCCAAATACTGATGAGGATGTAGAAAAACTGGATTTCTTGTACATTGCTGGTGGGAATGTAAACCAGTGCAGCCACTCTGGAAAACTGTTTGGCAGTTTCTTACAAAACTAAACCTGTAACTACCATGTGACCCAGCCATTGTTCCCCTAGGCATTTATCTCAAATGAATAAAACTTATGTTCCCATAAAACCTGTACACAAATGTTAACAGCAGTTTTATTCATAATAACCAGAAGCTGGACACAGCCCAGATGTTCTTCAATGACCGAATGGTATACCCACACAGTAGAATCTTAGGACGCAACCCAAAGGAAGAACTATTGATACACTTGGGCTTCCTAGGTGGCAAGAGTGGTAAAGAATCTGCCTGCCAGTGCAGGAGAGGCGAGAGAAGCAGGTTGGATCCCTGGGTCAGAAAGATCCCCTGGAGGAGGAAATGGCACCTCACTCCAGTATCCTTGCCTGGAGAATTCCAGGGGAAGAAGAGCCTGGTGGGCTATAGTCCATGGGCTGCAAAGAGTTGGACACAGCTGAGAGACTGAGCACACACACATTGATAAACTCAACAACCTGGACAGATCTCCAGGAAATCATTCTCAGTGCAAAAGCCAAGCCTTAAAGGCTACATACTGTATGATTACATGCATACAGATTTCCTGAGCGGACAAAATGATAGATGGAGAGCAGATTAGCAGATGCTAGGGGGCGTGTGGCATGAGTGATGGAGATGTTCAGCGTAACTGTGGTAGACAAGTGCGCCTCCAGATTTAATAAAAGCACATACAACAAAACACACATGTACACAGGTGAGTGCAGGCAGCAAGGTCAATGGATTTTGTTAATGCCAGTTTCCTGGTTTCTCATACTGTCCTATAGTTTGCAAGAGGTTATCATTGGGAGAGACCAGGTGAAGGGTACAAGCAGTCTCTTTATTATTTTTCACAGGTGCATGTGGACCTACCATTCTTTCAAAATAAGTTTTAAACATTTGAATAAATGTTAAAAATGTTTATTATGCATCCATCTCCAACACACATCTCACAGAGGGTGAACAGATGGTGTCCCACTGAAGAAAACACTCCAGGCCCATTTGGCATTTATCCCAGAACAGGTCCTGTGCTGGGCACTGCAGGGAAGGTATGTTCATGCTGGCCTGATGCTGGCCAGGAAGCTGGCTGGGATGCTGGATGAGGATGCTAGACCAGGATGCTGGCTGGATTGCTGAACCACGATGTTGACTGAGGTACTGGGCCCTTCCCTCGCCGGCCTGCAGGGGGCAGTCTGCCCATGCAGTCATACGGCCCACAGTGGAGGCTCCACACCCAGTGGAGAGCTGGGCTCAGTGTCTGAGTCCCAGCTGTGTGACTACCAGCTTTTTCTCTCTTCTCTTCTTTTCCTCCCCGCTCTTCCCATCCCTCTCTACACCTCTCTCATGCACACACACGCACGCACACACACTCACACACACACACACATGCATTCATGTGCGCCCCAGAGTCCATGAGCTCATTCTACCTATGGCTGGCAGACTGGGTGGGATCATTTCTCCTTAAGCTCTTTGTCCGGCTCAGTTTCAAATGACTCATGAGCGGCTTTCACCATCCCCTCCCAGGGAGCCCCCCTGCCTGGCCCCATAAACCTTCCCAGTTAGGCCCCAATTAGGTAATGTTTTCTGATAAGCAGCTGTTCACCCACTCCTTCCAGACCACCTGAGAGAACTGTCCCTGGTTCTGGGCAGTGAAACCTCCCCAGCCTGGCCCCTCTAGATCTTTCCCAAACCTCATTCTCATCTTGTTGCTGGCTCAGTGACTCAGGCCTGAAGAGTGCCTAAGGAGCAGGTGGGCATCAGCTGGGAAGGTGGGCCTCCACCTGGCCTCTATCCCTTCTCTCTGGCTCTGGCCCTGGGAGGAGGTGGCTGAGGAGGTCACTGAATTGACAGTTGAGGCCTTGCCGCTGCATCCAGACCCAGCCTTGAAGATGTCAGGTGGGCCTGGCCTAGGAACGTGTGGGCCTGGCCTAGGCTGGGGTCACGGTGAGCACTCTAGCTTTGCAGGAGTTTGCTGTCGTGCTAAGACCTGGGCAGCCCCCTCTGCCAGCTGGGCGTCAGTGTGCTCAGGACCTATTGCTGTGAGTGTTTCTGGCAGTTCACAGGGCTAGGGTCTCCATGAAGTTGGATGTTTGCTAAAGTGTCAGTGAGCTTTCAGAGCTTGTTTTTCCCCTCCTGGGGTGGACTTTGTTTCAGAGCACACACCTGCTCTGGTGCTGATCTGGTCCTCTTGGAGCTGTGCCCATCTGCCCCTTGGAGACCATGACTCCGGTTAGGAACAAGAACAGGGCAGAGACCACGCAGGTGGTCTGGACCATTCCGTGCTGTCCCTCACACTGCATGGGGTGGCTTCAGCCCCTGCACTAGTGACAGCTTGTTCTGCCTGGTACTCGGGATGTCCTTTCCCAGACAGCATGCCAAGCAGACCTAGGTGGCTGTGGCAGGGGAATAAGGAAGTCTCAAGCCCAGGCTTCTCCAACAGAAATATGGGACCACTTTGCCATTGGCCAGAGCACGCTATGCTGCAAGAAAAAGCTCTGACCTCCTGGGATAACACGGCCTTCTCATGCTGTGCTGAGGCCAGCAAGATTACCTGTGAGGTGGCTCAGCTGGTAAAAGCATGAGACTGGGGTCAGGTGTTCCTTCTCCCACCCCCGGGTGGCTTTGTGTCCTCGGGGCTAAATTGCTGGGTTCTCTGGGCCTCAGTTTACCATCCAGTGTCAATCAAACCATAAGCTTTTCTGTTAATGACTGTTCCACATTAACTTACCTTCCTTCTCCACATTGGGCACAGAGAGGCCAGGCCAATGCAGAGTGGCTAGGGGAGGTGTCGCAGGTGACCAGAATCTGCAAAGGTGGGTTGGGGCTTATGTGCGGGGAGGCAGGAGACATGGACACAGAAGTGGGAAGCACCTGGCCCCCTCTGAAGAGGTCTAGACTGCACGGGTGCCTTGAGGTCTGTAAGCAGGGCCACCTCGGTTTTTGTCTGCAGTACAGGAAGGCCCACCAGTGGTCACGGCAGAAGTACAAATGCAGGCAAGGGCAGGGCAAAGTGGTCAGACCTGATGGAGAGGTCTAAGGTCTGGGAGACTCCTGGGGGAGGCAGCCAGTGCCCCCAGGTCCAGCTGCAGTGGTAGCTGGTGGCACCACCTCAGTTGCTGCCATCACTCCAGGGGCGGCCCCACCTAGACCCTCAGGTGTATTCCCAATGTTACTATGTACCAGGTACTGCCACCCACCTCAGCCTTCTCCCATGCTGCACGGCCTAGCAAAGCCTGGTCCTCCTCTTCCCTGGACTGAAGGTGTCCCTGCTGATACGTGGGGGAGGCTTAGCACTCAAAAACAGGTGCTTTGGGGCCGCTCAGGCTGGCTGCAAGAGCCCCCATGCTGCTATGAGTTGGCAGCCCCTGATGAAAACCCTCATTCCCCTTCCACAGATGGCACTCGTCGTTCCAGCCCCCATTGCACTGTGCCCCACTCCCCGGTTGCTGGCTGGAGCCTCAGCTGCCCACCTCTTTCTTTGGGATTTGCTGGGTGGCCAAAGGAGAACCCTCCACTCCCCATGGAAAGAGACTCTATTAAGGCCTGCAGAGCCTTCCAGACACATTTACAATCTCACCTTTCACTTTTTTGGGACGCAATCTCTGTGCCTTTAAAGATGTCATCAGTCTGCGTCCCCTCAGCTCATGCCTCACGCTTCCGGGGTGTGGCAGCCAGGACTTCAGGTGGAGGCCTTGGGGGTTGAACTCAGACACTTGGAGGTACGGCATGACAGGCTGTCCCCTAGCACTCCAGCCTGGGTGGGCTGGAGCTGCTTTGGTGTTCTCTTTGCTGTGGCAGCCCTGTTGAAGTGGCTGAGCGTGGTGTGAGCAGACGAAAGTGTTGGAGAGCCCCCTCCTACATGGGGAGTCTCTGGGGTGGGGGATGACGTGAGGCTGGTCACACCCACAGAAGCAAAACCATGGGTGGAGGTTTCTGCAGCGTGACATTACAACTTAGAAATCTAAGACATTATGATTTCCTAGAGTTGGATGCCTCTCAGATGGGGAAATTGAGGCCCAGAGAGGAAGTGATTTGCCCACGCCCCATCTCCTCTCTGCCCTCTTTTCACCAGCCCAGCACTGGGAGGCCCCTAGGGAGGATGGGGTATGCTCAGTGGGTGGCCTTCTAAGGGAGGTGGGAGCCCAAGCAGATGTCGCTCTCCATGCGCCACTCTCAGGGTACATTTTTGGCCCTCCTGTTTTGCCTTTCACTTCTTGTCCTGGCTCACGTCACTAAGCAGTAGATCTTCAGAACCCATTAACCCAGCCTTTAGAGGTGCTCAGACCCCCAGACTCTGAGGTCACTGAAAGCAGCAACTCAGTACGGATGGCTGATAGAAAACTGTGCTTTCCCCTGCAGGCCCACGCCTTGAGGGCCCCCATAGTATTGGCCAAGTGGACCCATGGAGCCTCTACGGTCACCTGAAGGCTGGCATTTCGTGGACACGTTTCCCATATCCTGAACCTCAGAGCTCTCCCCGCTGTGGCTGTTGACATGGAGAAGCCCTGGCCCAGCGGTCTCTAAGGACTCTCCTGGAACCCATCCTGTTGTTAATTTGTGTTATCTATTTTAATCTGGGGTTTGGGTTCTCGGGCCCTGACTTACTTCAGCAGTGACTCTGCATCGTCTGTCCTCCCTGTCCCTGGCAGCTCCTATTGCCTCTACCCGTGCCAAGCCCCCTTCGTCCAGTCCTCACAGTAGAGGTTCTGAGAAGGAGGTCACCCGGGGATCAGCGCTGGCAGTGACCTCAGCCAGCTCCTCCTTCGATTTAATAGGGAAACAGAGGTCCCAAAAGGTCGATCGACCTGGCCGCCCCATCCCTGATCAGGTCGCCTCATTCCCAAGGCAACAAACCAGGGAGCAGCGCCCGTCTGGCCTCGCAAAGGCAGGGGCATCACCTGCTGGCTTGTCTCCCCTTTCACGGAAACTCCTCTGGGAGCCGACAAGCTAGCTCCAGCTCCGGGCTGACACCCGAGTCCCCCGCGGCACCACCCGCCTGAGTGCTGGCCAAGAGCTCCGCCCCGGCCCCGCCCCAGGTCACACCCCGCCCCCGCAGCTGCGCCAAACCTCCCACTTCCAGATTCCCCCGGCGTTCCCACTCGCTCGCTCCCACCCGGCTAGCCGCCCAGCGCCAGCCTCGCCGTCTTGCCCCAGGCCACCAGCACTCCGACTTGGCTCCACCCACGCCCACAGCCGCTCGGGGGCTTGTTCCCTTCCCCGGGCCCCCGCCGCGCTCCCGCCCCTTCCGGCCGCCCCGGTGCCCACCCGCCCCTCGCGTGCCTCGCTTCCCACGCGCGAGGCGCGCCCCGAGACCCGAGTGGCCCGGAGGCACCAGGGCTGGGCTGCGCGCTGGCTCGGATTTCGGCCCGCCCCCGGCGCCGGCGTGACCCCTCCCCGGGCGCGGGCGGGGCCGGGCCAGCTGGCCGGCGCCCCGCCCCCGGCCTGGCGCTCCGGGCGCTATAAGAGGGCGGCGGCCGCGGGGCGCCCAGCGCGGGGCCGGGAGCGCGATGGTCAGCCGCCGCGGCGCGGCAAGATGCTGGATGGGCCCCTGCTGGCGCGCTGGCTGGCCGCGGCCTTCGCGCTGACGCTGCTGCTCGCCGCGCTGCGCCCCTCGGCCGCCTACTTCGGGTAGGTGCCTCGGCGGCCCGGCGGGCGGGGCGGGCGGGCCCGGCCCGAGGCCGGCGCGGGCGCGAGGGCGGGGGCGATCCAGGTGCGCGGGGCGCGGTGCCCGGGCTAGCGAGGGGCGCCGGGTTGCCTGGAGCTGTTTGTTTGCGGCGCCCGCGTCGCTGGGTTCGGGAGTCGGTGTCCCTGTGGCACGGCTCACGGAGAGGGGCCGGCGTGCCCGACTGGCTGGCGTGAGGCCCCGGTCCTTCGTGACCCCGGAGCCGTAGTCCCTGTGGCCGCGCCCGCGGCCGTGCGCGAGGCTCCCTGCGGCTGCGGGACCAAGCTCTGGTTATCGGCTGCCTTTGGCTGGGATTTCTAGCCAAACGTCTGGAGCCTCCCTGGCCCCTGCACACCCACCCGCCTTGCAGTTTCCCCCTCCTTTCTCTCCCCGAGAAGTTAATTTAACAACAACAAAAAAATACGTACAAAATCCAGATGTTCCTTGCACTGAGCCCCAAAGGGGGAAAAACTCCAGGCTGGAGGAATTTTATTTTTCTTGCGCTTTGCTTCTGACGTTCGCTCGGGCCGCGACCCGCGGGAGCGCGTCTGTGGGACCTCTCTGGTGCGCCGGGCCCGGGCGGGCTGTGAATGCTGCCTCCAGCCGCCTCCCGGGTCGCTGCCCCGCGCGCTTCTCCGCAGCAGCAGTTTTTGTGGTTTTGGCTCGTCTCTCCCCATCGTTCTTTCCTGCCCTTCCTGGTTCCTCGCTCCCAGATCTGGGATGTCCTGCCAGGCGAGCTCTGGGGACCCTCGCTGTACTCTGCAGATGGGCCCCCGAGGTTTGTGTGGCATCGTGTAGGCAGCCCTCCGGCTCTCCCCAGCCGCCCCGCCTGCTGCCCCCGTGCCACTCCTGGAGCGGAGGCCACCCTCGAGTCCCGCCCAGACCCCGTCCGGGGTGCCTTATGCCCGTTCCGGGCTGCCGCCCTGCGCCCGTTGTCACCTGTTCCCTCTCCCGTGGACCAGGCGCGGCGCGCAGCGGCCTGGCCGGCAGAGGGCCCCGTTGGTCCAGAAATGTGGCACTGCCAGGGCGGGGAGAGGCAGACTGGGCGAGAAGCCCTGCAGGTGTATCCTGTTCTCAAAGAAAATAAAATATTTTCATGGGAAACTTTCCCTTTGTGTTTTTCTCCCCGCGCCCACTTCTCCTGTTCCCTTCTCCTGGGTTGTCTCTGAGGGTCAGCTCCTTGTCTTCTTACCCTGGAGACCCCACCCCGAAGCCAGGGCTGTGGCTGTGAGTTTGGCCTGCCTGGGGCTCAGGCTGTGCAGAGGCTGGCACGCCCCTGCATGCCATCTGTGCAGCCTTTGCCTCACCCTCTCGGGCAGAGGGAGGGTCAGAGGCTGGCTGTCTGGCTGCAGGTCCGCGGTGAGTCACGATGGCCTGTCAGCCAGCTGTGCCTTTGCGCTGTCCAGGCGCTGCCGTGGGTCCGCTCACCAGGCTTCAGACACACCCTGGGCTCGTCTGCGCCACTCTGCTCTGTGCGGAGTCCCTGCTGCCAGCTTTTACTCTCCGGGAAGGTCGGATCCACAGGGTGGTTTTCAGGGTCCTGGCTCCCATCCTTCACCCCCACCCCTGCAGCATCTCTCTTTCTCCCTGTTTTCTCTGCGCTTTGTACCTCCAGGGAAATCTCCTTGATAACCCCCAGGGGCTGTGTGGCAAGTTGAGAGGGCTTGGCACCCCTGCGGCTTCTCCAGCTAGCCCTTTTGGCCCCGCTTTTAAATCCCAAAGGTCACCTCAAGTGGGCTCCTCAAGTCCTGCCCCATGGAAGACTGCCCCAGAGGAAGAAGCTGTGCTTGCTGTCCTGGAGGGTACTTCCCCTCTGTCTCCTCCACACCAGGCAAGAGAGACAAGACTCAGCTTGGTGGACGAAAGTCCTAGAGGTGTGGCAGGCTCCGTGCCAGCTTAGCAAGCAAAGGAGGGAAGGGACCTGGTGCTGGAGTCCACTCAGGATAGCACAGGGCGTAAAGACCCAGCCTCCGGCCGGCAGTGAGCAGCTGAACCTGGGTCTGGGGCTTTTTCTCCTGGCCTAGTAAAGGGACAGCAGCCAGAGGGTAGGGGGAGGAGGAGATGGCCCAAGGCAGGCAGGGCTGGGCCAGAGCCAGGGGGCCTCCCTGTGCCTTGTGCTGGGCTCCCCTCCCCACCCCAAGTACGGAGGGAACCGGGGAAGGAGCTGGGATCCAGCCCTCCTCTCCCTTCCCCCACTCTGAAAGCTCTGCCTGGCACAGAGGCGCACAGGCAGGGCAGCTCCAGTTACAGCCCAGAAACCCGGAGAGGCTGGCCTGGGGGAGGATCACGTGGGCGGTGGGAGCCCTCCCTGCCCTGGCCCCCCCACCCCCCTCGGCCTGCAACCCAAGCCGCCCTGCCTCTGCTGTCCTCCTCAGCCTCTGGCCACCAGGCTGGGCCCTGCAGGTCATCTGCCTGCCACGGAAAAGGGGCTCCTCTCCTGCCAGGCCTGAGCCTGCTTTTCGGCGTGATTAGCAGGTGGTGTTTCCATCTGATTCTCCTGGGGCTACCGAGATGTCTGTGCTCTGGGGGACTAGACAGCTTGGCCTGATGCCCTCTTGGAAGGAAGTGGAGCCTGGCTCTAAGCAGGAAGAGGCTGTCCCAAGGGCTTGCGGCAAGTTTGAGATATAAACTTGGACACCCCTCCTTGCCACCAACGACCTCCCCCCCTTCCCCCTGCCGCCCTGTCCTACTCCGTAGATCTGGGTGGGCTCTCCGGTACTCAGCTTCTCTCTAGGTGTTATCCTCAGGTGAGAATATGGAGGTAAAGGGTGGGTCATGTATGCTGAAAGCTGCTCAGGAAGGGATGCCCCAGACCCTGGGGCAAGCTACCCTGGTGCTTCTCTGAGCCTGGAGTTAGGGACTAGGGCTGGGATTTGGGGTTCTGTGCCAGCCAAAGCATTGCCTGGGCTCCCTGGCACTTTACTGCCTTTTTCTTAGAGGTCCCATGTGCTGAGCCAGCCCCCAGCAGAGGCCCCTAGGGAAGCTGCGAGACAGGCATCCAGGAGCTGCCCAGGCGAGTGGAGGCCTGAGGCTTCCAAGGTGATTAATCTTCAGAGGAAGCAAGAAGGGGCACAGTGAGCACTGAGGCTCTTCCAGGTGTTGGCCTCAGCACTCCATGTTATACTGGAAGCATTTGCAGGTTACCGAGGGGGAGCAGGGCACTGCTGTGAGGTCTGTGGGTTTGTCCCAACTTTCTGCTCCAGGCAGCCTGGAGGCCTGCATGCGTGAGGCAGCACTGGCATGGCATTGAGGGCTTCCCTAGTCTATGAGAGGTGCTGGCGGTCAATTTAATTGGCAGCTGAGGTGCTCTGGACTGTTGCGAATGGGGGGCGAGTGCTTTTTGTTATTGAGATGTAACTCACATCCTCTCTATTTATTAGTTGATGCGTACAGTTCAGTGGTTTTTTAATACATCCACAAGGCTGTGCAACCAGCACTGCTATCTAATTCCAGAACATTTTCATCACCCCAGAAACTTTATATCCCCCTCCCCCTCCCCCAGCCCCTGGCAACCGCTAATCCACTTTCTGTTTCTGTGGATTTGCCTGTTCTGGACATTTCATATAAACGGAATCATACCATATGTGGCTTTTCGCATCTGGCTTTTTTCACTGAGCATACTGTTTCCAAGGTTTATTCACATTTGTAGGAATATTCAGTGTATCGCTCCTTTTTGTGACTAAATAATATTCGACTGGATAGGCATGTCACAGCTCTCTTCCGTCTGTTCATCTGTTGATAGGTACTTGGGTAGTTTCAACTTTTTGGGTGTTGTGGATAATGCTCCCATGAAAATTGGTTTACAGTTTTTGTGTGTGTGTGTGGACGTATGTTTTCAGTTTTCCTGGGTATATACCTAAAAGTAGAATTGTTGGATCATATAGTAATGCTGTGTTTAACTTTTTGAGGAACCACCAAACTCTTTTTTCGACAGCATCATTTTACATTCCCACCAGTAAGAGGGAGGGTTCCAATTTCTCCACATCCTTGCCAATGCTTCTCTGATTCTAAAAAAACATTAAAAAAAAAAAAAAAGTTCTGGCCATCCTGATAGACTTGAGGTAGTATCTCATTGTAGTTTCCATTCACATTTTCCTGATGACTGGCTTCCACAGTGTTTCAGAAGGTAAAGAATCTGCCTGCAATGCCGGAGACCCAGGTTCAATTCCTGGGTTGGGAAGATCCCGTGGAGTAAGGGAATGGCTACTTACTCCAGTATTCTTGCCTGGAGAATTCCATGGGCAGAGGAGCCTGGCGGGCTATAGTCCATGGGGTTGCAAAGAGTCAGACATGAGTGACTAACACTTCCCTGATAGCTTGTGATATTGAGCATCTTTTCATATGCATAGCGGTTATTTGCAGTGTCTACTTTGGGGAAATGTCTATTCAGTTTCTTTGCCTAATTTTTAGCACAGTTGTTTGTCTTTCTGTTGAGACGTAAGAGCTCTTTAAATGTTCTAGATCTCTTCTTGGATTGAGGAGAGCCCGTTTTCTTGACCTGTGAACCAGCATGCTGCCTCTCACCCTTTCATAAAGGATTTGCATCCATGGGCCATCAAAGCAGGTCTCCCTGCTTGGCCCCGGTGGACTGTGTGGGCCGGGGTGAAGGTTCATTTGCTGGGATCTGGTCTGGGATTAGGGCTTTGGCGCAGATTGGGGCTAGCTGGGGGCCCTGGCACTGTGCTTAGGGGCTGCTGTCGTGGCGTGGGGTGGTCTCTCAGTGTGGGTCAGGGAGGGTCAACCTCCTCTGCTTCTCTGAATACTGAGCGTTGGGTTCAACTTGGGGTCCTGTGTGGCCACATGCCTGCTGGCTGCTTCAAGGAGAGGCTTCCAGCTGGTCCCTGGAGTAGAAAGGAGAGAAGGTTTCCAGGGCAGGAGGAGCCAGCCTGATGGTAGAATGATGAGGCTGTATGGTGAACCAGTGAGTGGACAGGGGGTAAGGCAGAGACCTGTTGGGGTAATGAAACAGCCCTCGCGGGGGTTGGGGGGGGGGCGTCTGGGGGTGGGGCTCCGGAGACCCAGAGTCCACGGGGGTTATGGAGGGGCTGGCAGAGTGAGAGGTGTCTCAGGTGATTCCTTGGCCAGGAGTGGTGGTGCTGTAAGGTAAGTAGGAATTCGGGGAGTCACGGGGGCTTGGGTGGCAGGGCAGGTGCTACCCACAAGAGACCCACCTCAGGACAGACACGCCCAAAGAAGGCCGCCAGGCAAATGGCCTCTGGGGGAGAGACCATGGGGAGCAGTGCGCTTCGGAGGGTCAGGAGAGAGTTGGCTCCACTGTGAGCTGAGGCTCAGGCGATGGGGCTCTGTGCACAGGGTCCAGGGCAACTGAGGGGCTGGCAGAGAGATTGCCTGTGCCCCTTGGAAGTCGCCCTGTGGGTTACTTTAAGCGTTCTAGATCTGTTCTGGGACCGAGGAGAACCTGTTTTCGTGACCTGTGAGGCAGCATGCTGTCTCTCATCCTTTCATAAAGGAGCTTTTACAACTCAACAGGTAAACAAACAACTGAGCTGAAAATTAGGCAAAGAAACAGAATAGACATTTCCCCCAAAGAAGGCATTACAAATAGCCAGGACAGCGGGCGAGGAGGGCTGGGGGTGGAGGCAGCAGGCTGCTGGAAGGGCCTGGCAATGTGGGGAGGGCTTCCAGGGACAGGAGCGGACGGGGATGTGGTGGACGGGCCGGGCTTCCTGCCTGCAGAGGAAGGGAGATTCTTTCTGGACTTGTGGTCTCGGACCTCTGTGGCCAGCAGAGGGACCAAGGCGTTCCAGTTCCCCAGCCTTCGGGTGCAGGGCGGACATGGGGAGGCAGGTGGGAAGAGCAGGTGGGGGCGGCCGAGGGGATCCCTTAGTGGGCTGACTGCCTGTTGCCTCTCTCGTCTCCAGAGTCTTCCTTCTCCTGTCCAGTCTCCTCTCCTCTGGGGGTCTGTGGACTCCCAAACCATTGGCCCCTGCCTCCCTCACTGTCCCCTTCTGTAGGCTCGTGGGGGCTCCGCCCTGGCCCCCTAACACAGAGGCAGGTGGGAGCATCAGGGCAGGCCTGCGCCTCGGGGCTGGGAGCCCATGTGCACAGGCGGAGGGGCCCGAAGCCTCCCGGTGGGGCCTGAGGTGAGGAGGAAGCCGCCGCCATCTGGCTCCCCTCAGCTGTGTGAGCAGGTGTCCCACCACAGCCGGCGGCCGTCTGGACGGGAGGACAGCTGGCCTAATCTCACCCTGTCCTCGCCACTGTGGTCCAGGCCCTGAGTCCCGGGCCACGGCACGAGCATGATCCTGCCCAGCTCCCAGGGTGGCCCCAGACTGAGGCTGGTGCCCACCGCCCACCCCAGGGGCCTTGTGGTATCAAGGACAATAGAAACGTGTGGGTATTTTTTCTCCTGGAAAAGCATGCGTGCACATGATTCCTCCTGGGGAGCCGTGGGCCCTGAATTTGGGTCGGAGCGATGAGCTGATAACGGGCCTGGCTTGGCTTTCCTGGCTGCAGAAATGTGGCACCTGTCAGCAGGGCGGCCCGCAGTCCCCTTAATCCCAGCCTGGGGGGCACCAGGCTCCCATTGTGGATTGTCCCAGTGGTAGGGGTGCCCCTGCAATGCCCACCCTGGCGGAGCAGGCTGCAGGAGGTTTCAGAGGAGGCGCAGTTGGCGGGGAAGTGACTACGGCCAGGTCCCTGCCTCCTGGGTGGGGAGCAGGACTGTCCTCACGGGCCTGCCCCTCCTCCAGGGTGGCCTCAGCTGTTGCCTCTTTCAGGAAGCCACAGGACAGCCCAGCAGTATCACCCTTTACCTGTGGTGTAGGTCCCTTGTGGTGTCTTCTCCAGACTTCACTGGGCTGGCTCTTCTAAGTCCTGTGGGGGAGCCTGTGTCTCTTCCGCTTCCTGTCTCTGCACCCAGGAGTCTGGGGTGGGGTCTGAGGTGCTCGTTCACCAGGTGGCCTGGCTCTCTGCTCACCCGACCTCCACCACGCCGTACCCCTACTTGCTGGCCGGACCACTACACCTTCCAGTACACGGGTGGTGGGCTGGGTGTCGCAGACTTGAGGCACTGGGTCCTGAATGTTGGACGGAGGCTTTGTGGGCCATGTTACTGTGGGTGCTGAGCTGAGGGCAGAGGGCTCTGTTGCAGCTCCCAGGGTTGGGGGGGGTTGGGGCATGTGGTTGCCCAGGTCGCAGAGCAGGTCTGAGCAGGTATGTGGAGTGGGGCTTGGTAGCACGGTCTGGGTGATGACCAGCCTGTTTTCCTGCCGGGGCTAATGATTAAGGGACATTCGTGGGCTGGGCCAGGGTCTCCAGAGGAGGACAGCCCCACTCTGGACAGCGTCGACCTGGGTGGTTTGCTGGCCATCTGGCTCCGTGACCTGCAGGCACAGTCCGCCATGCTCCCCTGCTCCTCCCAGTGAGGTTCCTGGCTGGCCTGGCGCCCCTAGCCACAGGAGGAAACCCGGCCGCCCAGCTGGCAGGCCCTGTACCTCGAGACCAGCAGCCGGACGAGGGAATGGAAAAAGGCAAGCCTCAAGCTGCGTTTGTTTTTCTTAGCGATACCTGAGGTAGACGTGGCCAGGGAAGTGGTCTGGCCCAGGAGCAGAGGCCGCCAGGGGCTCCCAGACCAGAGCACAGCAGCCTGGCTTCCGCTGGGACAGAGCAAGCAGCGGCGGCTGCCCCAGGCCACCCCAGGGCGGGGTGTTGCTGACGGCTGTCCCAGCGTCCTTCCTTTGTGTCTGGCGTGGTGCTGGGCCCCCGGGAGGCCAGCTCCGGGAAGGAACCTGGTCATCACATCGATGCTGGGAATGGTGGGGTGGGGGCACCCTGTGATTCTCCAAGCACCTGCCCTGAGTCTCCCCTGTGCTTTGTAGCAACCCCAGCGTGAGTCCACAGCCGTCTCTGAGGCCTGGGGATGTGGTGAGCAGGGCACAGAGGTGGGCTGGCCCCTCGAGTCCCTGCATGAAGCCGCTGTAGCCCATCTTCTCCTTGTGGCAGGCAGTGAGTCTGGGGGGTTGCAGGCAGCTGTGGTCGCTCTGCTGGGGGCTGCTCTCCAGTGTGGGCTCCATCATCCTAGTCTGGAAAGGGCACAGGTATCTGGTGACCCTTAGAGTCTTGGGGGGGGGGGGCCCCACGAGTTCTGCTCACTTCAGGAGCCAAGTGTGGGTGGGGGAGTTTCTGTGAGGCTGGTGGGCGGTGCTCCGGGTCCCAGGTAGCTGAGTGTGCCGAGCCCTGGGTCTGCCAGCTGACTCCCTGCAGGGCCAGGCAGTTCCCTGGAGTAGCTGGTCGGAGATGGCGCTGGGGGCCGACCAAGAGCCCTTTGTGCCCTGGAATGCTAGGGCCCCCTGCGATGCGGAGATCGGGGCCTGACAGAGGTAACAGCCGTCCTGGACACGGAGTCCCTCTCACAGTGTGGCCTGTACACAGGAGGCTTCCCTCCCGCGCTGCTCCCTGTCGTCCCTTAGCAGGGCATCAAGTGAGGGTGGCGCGCTTGGGGACCCCGGGCTCTGGTGGGGTCTGTGTTCACCCCCACGTGCTTGGGTGGGAGGCGGCAGGCCACGGGTAGATGGAGGGTTAATCTCAGAACCGGTTCTCAGCACTGGAATTTGTTTTGAATTTGATTCACACAGAAATTAAACGCTGTCTGGTGGGGCTGAGGTTTCCTTGGCAGGGTGCTGTGGCTTCTGGAACTCTGGCCTGCTCTCCTTCCGTCCGCCCAGCCCAGGGTCTAAGCTCCCCCGTGCCCCAGGAGCTAGGTTTGCGGGCAGGGTGGCCCTTGGGATGGCTGGGCCTGTTGGCAGGAGGAAAGGCAATCAAAATCTGTGCCCCCCCACCCCCAGCCATGAGTGGGCAGGAGTTAGGTGTTCTAGGGGCTGAGTGGTGTAGGACCAGGGTGGCCCCAGTGCCCACATGGGCCAAACCTGCACACCCCCTCTTCCAACGGTGTCCAACCTGCCACCTGGCTGCCCTGGAGGGCAGATGTGAGGATGTGTGACTGGTGGGGTGCTCAGAGGGGCTGGCCTCGTAGTCTCCAGGGCATAGTCTTGCATGACAGCCTCAGGTCTGGTCCAGAGGGTGTTGGGCATCCTCAGCTTGGCTCTGTCTGTTCTGGGTTCTTTCCTGCTCCCCCAGGGCTGGAGTGGGGGTCTTTGCAGAGCTGGTTGGGATTGGAGGGTGGGCCCTCAGCATTGTGGGACCTAGTCCAGGATGATCTGGTCTCAAGATCCTTACCTTGATTACTTCCACAAAGACCCTTATTCCAAATAAGGCACATTCTGAAGTTTCAGGTGGGTGTGAATTTTGGGCACCTTTATCCTCTGCTTCAGGTTATTCCTACAGACAGTTCCCGAATATGGTGACCAGCATATGGACAGAGGTAACTTGGTGTGTGAGGAAGTGCAGCCAGGGCCGTGCAGAATTGATGGCAGCAGACCAGTAGACAGAGCGCCCCACACTGAATAAAACAATTCTCACTGTGCTTTCAGGAGTAAGATAAGCTAGGGCATGTGTAAGGGATGAGAAGCCACAAAAACTGACCCAGCAAGTTTGGGAAAACCAAAGAGAACTGGGGGAAAATTTAAGTAATAGACTGATTTGAAAGCAGGTTAGAGACAGTTGAAGAGAATTAGAAAATTGTAAGATAGGTCAACAGGAGTTACACAGAGTGTGGCATGGGAAGGCAGGTATGTGGCAACAGAGGATGAGAAACCTAGGGATATGGTGAGGAGGTCCTGCTCGCTCCAGCAGAGGCCCAGAGGTAGAGGAGAAGGGGAAATTGACAGGGTGAGGTCTGGAGAGAATGGCTGAAAATTTCCTAAAACTGATCAGAACAATTAAGAAGATTCAAGAGGCCCAATGTCTTTCTAAGCAGGAAAAAAAAAAAAAAATCATGCCATAACATAACAGATTGCAACTGCAAACCACGAAAGCAGTCTCCAAAAACAAGATATAGATCACCTTCCAAGGATTATCAGGCTGACAGGTGACTTCAGAACTGAGAGCAAAACCAGAAGACCGTGGGACCATCCACTTGGTGCGTGAAAAGAAAATGACTGCCAGCCAAGAACTCCACGCTCGGTGAAGATTACTGTAAAATGACGGTGAAATAAAGACATTTTCAGGCAAATTGAGAGTTGCTCTGAAGGAAACACTGACGGTGCAGTTTAGGCATAGGAAATGACCCTGCATGTTCCAGACATAGAAAGGAATGAAGAGCAAAGAGAAAGTCAAAAAGAGGGAAGGGATAAAGGAGCATTGAACAGCTTCCTGTTGGGTCCTGAAAGTAGAACTAACATACCCAACAGCATATAATTCCAGGAGTCAACAAGATTGACTCAGGGCTCATGTTACTGAGAAGGGGACAGTCCTGACCAACATGGAACATGGGTAACTTACAGACTCAAGTTGTAATTTTGAGGGTAACCATGAAAATAATGGAAATATGACTTCAGGTTAACAGAAGGAAAAGCAGGGTAATAAAAATAACCCAAAAGAAGGCAAGAGAGGAGGTAAAAAGGAATGGAAGAGGCATGGCCAGCAGAAAGGAGAAACAGATCCCAGGACCCCAGTGGCTGAAATGCTTCAGGCATAAGGCTGAGGTGATTGGTGTTGTGGGATCTGGATAAGAGATACATGATGTCAGGGTAGGGACATAAGAGGATGGGGGAGAACGCACCAGCTTAATGGGCCGTAAGGGAAAGAGGGAAATGAGAGAGAGAAGAATGCACTGTGACTCAGGCTCAGTACAGTGATCTCAGCTGGTCACTGGAAGGGCTGCATCAGGCTAGTCTGGTGACCTGAAACTGCCATAGTGGTAACTTAAATGCATATTTTAGAAGTGGAAAGACACTTGAAAGGACTCAGCAAGTGCCCGTCACCAAAGTGGGGGAAGAAAAGGTAAATTGAGAGAAAATTAAAGTAGTGCAGAAATTGACAAACAAATGTGTTCTACGAATAGATCCCTTTTTAGGACGAAGGTCCCAGAAGCATCTGAGGAGAGTAACCCAGTGAAGAGGAAGCTCAGAGTGCTAGGGTCTGGCGATGGGAACATTATCACGGATTCTGCAAGCAAAAACAAAGGAATGTAATGAGCAGTTCCATGCCGATAAATACGCACATGCAGAGGAAATGGAGAAAACAAAAAGAGAAACAGAAAAGATTCAAGATTTTAAAATATTGACTAATGTTATAGTAAGCAAAAAAATTGGGTCATTGGGACTGGAAAACAACCTGACTGTGCCTCAAACGATTAAACCTGGAATTGCTCTATGACCCTGCAGTTCCGCTCCTGGGTATTTACCCCTGAGAGATGAAAAGAACACGTGTGCTTGAATGGTCACAATGGCCATTCAGTTATGAACAATAGCTGAGAGCGCACAACTCACAAGTGCCTCATTTGAGGTGCAGGAAAATAGAATGTCGTATATCCACACAATGGGAGACTGTTCATGTGCGACAGCATGGATGGGTCTGGAAAACACTGTGATAAGTGAGAGAAGCCAGTCACAAAAGGCCACACGTTGTTTGATTGCATTTTCAGGAAATGTCCAGATCAGGCAGACCACAGAGATAAGAAGGTAGATTGGTGGTTGCCAGGAGTTGGGAGAGGGGGAGAGGGAGTTGATAGCTGAAGAGTACGTTATGCAGTTTCTTCTTTGAAAAAATACCTTTATTAGGCGTTTATTATTTCGGCTGAACTGCGTCTTCCTTGCTGTGCATGGGCTTTCTGTGGTTGTGGTCAGCAGGGGCTACTCTCGCATTGCCGTGCATGTGGATCTCATTGCCGCAGCCTCTCCTGTTGCAGAGCACAGGCTCTAGGGCCCTTGGGCTTCAGCATTCGGGGTGCATCAGCTGAGGTGCTCTATGGCCTGTGGAATCTTCCCGGACCTGGGATTGAACCTGTGTCCTCTGCATTGTAGGAGGATTCCCGGCCACTAGACCACCAGGAAAATCCTATAGACTTTCTTTTTAAAACAATGAAAATATCCTAAAATTGACATTGTGGTGTTTGCACATATCTGCAAATGTACTACAAATGTTGAATTGTGTACTTTAAACCGGCAAGTTTTATGGTAGGTGAATTATATCTCAATAAAGCTATTTTTAAAAAGGGGAAAAAAGAAATTGGATCAGAAAGAAAATCTTTCCACCAAGAAAACATCAACCTGCATGGCTTCATGGGAAGTTTCACCAACCAGTCAAAAGGGCGTGATTCTAATCTAACAGAACTCTTCTAGGAAATTAAAAAAAGGACAACTCTTGCTAAGGCACCAAAACTCAGCAGGAAGAGCATGGGAGAAGAAAATTACAAGCACGGATGCACATATCCTAGACAAAACATGATTAAGTTACATAGCAATACAGAGAAAGGATAAAACCTATCATGGCCAACTGGGTTTATTCCAAGAATGCTTAATGTCTGACATTAGAAATATCAATTAGTGAAATTCCTCAGTTTAACAGATTAAAGGAGAAAAATCACACATCAAAAGATGCAGAGATGACATTTAATAACGTTCGACATCCATTTGTGATTTTTAAAAACACTCTTAGCAAACTAAAAGCAGAAGGGAACTTCTTTAACTTGCTACAGGGTGTCCAGAAAAACAGCTGACCTCATGCTTAGTGGTGAAATGGCAGAACCTTCCCTTTTATGATGAAGAGTCAGACAAGGATGCCTGTCATCAGCATTGTCTGAACCTGAATGATGCCAACTGTCTTAACAGACCCTGAAGTGTGGTGGGAGTTGTTTCTCTCGGGTAGCAATCATGTTCTGGCTCTGTGAGGGCGCTGATTCCTGGCCTCTGGCCTCATCGTACCAGCTGTTAGGGTGCTCTTTTGTCCAGAGTGGGGGTCTGGGTGGAAGGAACGTGAGTTTGGGCTTGTGGAGGGGAGATCAGCAAGGATGGGGGTCCCCACTTTTGGTGGTGCTGCCCAGGATTCTCTCCTCCACGTCATGACCACACATGCTGGCAAGGGCACTGGATAGCCTGTGCTGGCTGGGGGCTCTGGAGCTGGGGGTCAGGAAGCTGGGCCCCAGAGGGGAGCTGGCAGATTCTGCACAGTTGTGCTGCTGGCCTTAGCCCGCGTAGGAAGGCAGGAAGAATCACACAGTAAGAAAACATAATAAAAGTCTCTGCAGACGGCATGATTGTACACGGAGCATCTGAAAATCATCAGAAGTGAATTACAGCACGTAGCAGGGTCACCAAATACTAAATCAGCATAGGGTCAGTTGGATTTTTTAGGTCAGCAACAGAGAAGACTGACTTTTATAAAGATATTTTATTTTTACGCAAATGGTGGTAGTGGTGAAGAACCCGCCTGCCAATGCAAGAGACATGGGTTCGATCCTTGGGTTGGGAAGATCCCTTGGAGGAGGGCATGGCAACCCACTCCAGTATTCTTGCCTGGAGAATCCCATGGAGAGGGGAGCCTGACGGGCTATAGTTCATAGGGTCGTAAAGAGTTGGACATGACTGAAGCAACTACGCGCACACACACTCTGGAAAACAGACTGAGCCTAATACAGGGTCACCCTGTGGGGGGCTGTGAGTCTTTAGATGTCAGTCGGGGAAACTGGAAGACTTCAGAGAGAGTCAGGAAGAATTCTGAGTAAATGGAGAGAGACTGTTCTCACCAGTGGAGACTTTCAGAATTGCACACACAGCAGTCACAACCGTCCCGGCAAACCCTGTCACGTGTGTGCAAATACAGAGGCAACACGTGACCTTGGAGTCTATTGGAAGGTGCTCCTGAAGGAATACCAGTAAAACGTCAGTCTGTGGACAACTAGCCCAGCAGGGGGGAGCCTGGGAATGACCACACGTGAGGCTGCCGTGACGTTGCAGAGCAGTGAGGAGACAGGACCTTTAGGACCCTGAGGAAGGGACACTGGCCCCACCAAGTTTTTTTGGGCAGATGTTGGCATCAGCTGGACAGAGAGCTGGATGTGTACAGCAAGTTGGGGAGCTCTTGGGGGATGTTCGGGAGATTGTTGATGATACTGGCGATAGGAGCTGGGAGTGCCCGTGCACAGGGCTGTTGTTTGAGCTGCATGAGAGCTGTTTTCCACAGCTGTGCTACTCCCTTCCATGTGTTTACTGTATCTCTTGAAAATACTCGAGTGTTGTGAAGTGCCAGACCAACGTTTGTATCTCGTTGTTTCTTCCTGGGAAGTAGGTCCGGCGTTGGAAGAGGCCAGTTGGATGGAGCAAGGGCAGCCAGCCTTGGCTCAAGTCCTCCATGGGCCGCCCGGGCAGGCTTCTGTACCCATCCACTCACCTGTCTCAGCCCTCCACGGGGTGGGAGGGGCAGCTATGTCGAGCACAGTGGCAGGTATACTGATACGAACAGCTGGGTGTTGGGAGGAGCTGTGCTGTGCCGAGTGGCCTGGGCGCTTTCTGGGCTGGAGATAGGCTGTGTTGGCAGAGGCTTGCTGCTCCAGGCTGGACTGCGGGGCTGAGAGCCTGTGGGGGGTGGGGGCTTCTCCAGGCCACTGGTTTGGACTTTGTCATTTTGAATAGGCCACATGTGCGTGGGACAGCATGCGAGTGGCTCACAGGCCCTGGGGGAAGGATGAGGCTCCTCTGCCCCGCGCCGTCTTTGTCTTGGGTTGCCCCAGGCACCCACACGTGTGCACACAGGCCCTCTGCAGATTGAGGCCTGTACTGTGCGCTGGGTGTGCACAGCAGGTGGGCTGTAGCTCCTCTGAGGGCTGCTGAACACTGGGGTGGATGGGTCCCATTTATTCAGCCTGTCTCCCGTCTTTGTGAATAACAATCAGTGCTTTCAGTGTTTCTGCACGACAGCATGGGCTTCCCTGGTAGCCCAGCAGGTAAAGGATCCACTTGCCAGGCAGGAGATGCTGGTTCAATTCCTGGGTCGGGAAGATCCCCTGGAGAAGGGATAGGCTAACCACTCCAGTATCCTTGTGCTTCCCTGATGGCTCAGACAGTAAAGAATCTGCCTACAATGCGAGAGACCTGGGTTCGATCCCTGGGTTGGGAAGATCCGCCGGAGGAGGGCATGGCAAGCCACTCCAGTATTCTTGCTTGGAGAATTCCATGGACAGAGGAGCCTGGCGGGCTACAGCCCATGGGGTCACAGAGTCGGACACGACTGAGTGACTAAGCAGCATTGCATTGGGTAACACGTGAGTGACATATGCTTGTACGTTTCTTTCTTCTTGCTGATATTAATTTTTTTAGACTTGTACTTTTAAAGACTGTGGACCATTTTTAAAGTCCCTTATTGAATTTGTTGCAATATTGCTTCTGATTTTTTTGGCCACAAGGCATACGGAATCTTCGCTCCCTGATCAAGGATTAAACCCACAACCCCCTGCATTGGAAGGTGGTCTCTTAACCACTGGCCTACCAAGGAAGTCCCTGCTTGTACATTTTAAGATAACATATTAATATATGGTAGCTATATTTCTAGAAGGAGATTGGTGGTGAATTTTTGTAGGTGTGTGTCAGTCCAGAATTCCAGCCAAGGAGGAACACCTCTTTCCCTGTGTCCTTGACATTTTCTTATCAGATACTGATCTGTACTTATCTGATGAATGAAAAATAACTGATCAATATAGTTTTCAGTTCAGTTCAGTCGCTCAGTCATGTCTGACTCTCTGTGACCCCATGAATCGCAGCCTGCCTCCCTGTGCATCACCAACCCTCGGAGTTCACTGAAACTCACGTCCATGGAGTTGGTGATGCCATCCAGCCATCTCATCCTCTGTTGACCCCTTCTCCTCCTGCCCCCAATCCTTCCCAGCATCAGAGTCTTTTCCAATGAGTCAACTCTTCGCATGAGGTGGCCAAAGTACTGGAGTTTCAGCTTTAGCATCATTCCTTCCAAAGAACACCCAGGACTGATCTCCTGTAGAATGGACTGGTTGGATCTCCTTGCAGTCCAAGGGACTCTCAAGAGTCTTCTCCAACACCACAGTTCAAATGCATCAATTCTTCAGCGCTCAGCTTTCTTCATAGTCCAACTCTCACATCCATATGTGACTACTGGAAAAACCATAGCCTCAACAAGATGGATGTTTGTTGGCAAAGTAATGTCTCTACTTTTTAATATGCTATCTAGGTTGATCATAACTTTTCTTCCAAGGAGTAAGCGTCTTTTAATTTCATGGCTGCAGTCACCACCTGCAGTGATTTTGGAGCCCTAAAATATAAAGTCTTACACTGTTTCCCCATCTATTTCTCATGAAGTGATGGGGCCAGATGCCATGATCTTCGTTTTCTGAATGTTGAGCTTTAAGCCAACTTTTTCGCTCCCCTCTTTCACTTTCATCAAGAGGCTTTTTAGTTCCTCTTCACTTTCTGCCATAAGGGTGGTGTCATCTGCATATCTGAGGTTATTGATATTTCTCCCGGAAATCTTGATTCCAGCTTGTGCTTCTTCCAGCCCAGCGTTTCTCATGATGTACTCTGCATAGAAGTTAAATAAGCAGGGTGACAATATACAGCTTTGACGTACTCCTTTTCCTATTTGGAACCAGTCTGTTCCATGTCCAGTTCTGACTGTTGCTTCCTGACCTCCATACAGATTTCTCAAGAGGCAGGTCAGGTGGTCTGGTATTCCCATCTCCTTCAGAATTTTCCACAGTTTATTGTGATCCACACAGTCAAAGGCTTTGGCATAGTCAATAAAGCAGAAATAGATGTTTTCTGGAACTCTCTTGCTTTTTCCATGACCCAGCAGATGTTGGCAATTTGATCTCTGGTTCCTCTGCCTTTTCTACAACCAGCTTGAACATCAGGGAGTTCACGGTTCACGTATTGCTGAAGCCTGGCTTGGAGAATTTTGAACATTACTTTACTAGCATGTGAGATGAGTCCAATTGTGCAGTAGTTTGAGCATTCTTTGGCATTGCCTTTCTTTGGGATTGGAATGAAAACTGACCTTTTCCAGTCCTGTGGCCACTGCTGAGTTTTCCAAATTTGCTGGCATATTGGGTACAGCACTTTGACAGCATCATCTTTCAGGATTTGAAATGGCTCAACTGGAATTCCATCACCTCCACTAGCTTTGTTCGTAGTGATGCTTTCTCAGGCCCACTTGACTTCACATTCCAGGATGTCTGGCTCTAGATGACTGATCACACCATCGTGATTATCTTGGTCTTGAAGATCTTTTTTGTACAGTTCTTCTGTGTATTCTTGCCACCTCTTCTTAATATCTTCTGCTTCTGTTAGGTCCATACCATTTCTGTCCTTTATTGAGCCCATCTTTGCATGAAATGTTCCCTTGGTATCTCTGATTTTCTTGAAGAGATCTCTAGTTTTTACCATTTTGTTGTTTCCCTCTATTTCTTTGCATTGATCACTGAGGAAGGCTTATCTCTCTTTGCTGTTCTTTGGAACTCTGCATTCAGATGCTTATATCTCTCCTTTTCTCCTTTGCTTTTCACCTGTCTTCTTTTCACAGCTATTTCTAAAGCCTCCCCAGACAGCCACTTTGCTTTTTTGCATTTCTTTTTGTTGGGGGTGGTCTTAATCCCTGTCTCCTGTACAATGTCGTGAACCTCCATCCATAGTTCATCAGGCACTCTGTCTATCAGATTTAGGCCCTTAAATCTATTTCTCACCTGTACTGTATAATCATAACAGATTTGATTTAGGTCATACCTGAATGGTCTAGCAGTTTTCCCTACTTTCTTCAATTTAAGTCTGAATTTGGTAATAAGGAGTTCATGATCTGAGCCACAGTCACACTTGTTTTTGTTGACTGTATAGAGCTTCTCCATCTTTGGCTGCAAAGACTATAATCAGTCTGATTTCGGTGTTGACCATCTGGTGATGTCCATGTGTAGAGTCTTCTCTTGTGTTGTTGGAAGAGGGTGTTTGCTATGACCAGTGTGTTCTCTTGGCAAAACTCTGTTAGCCTATGCCCTGCTTCATTCTGTACCCCAAGGCCAAATTTGCCTGTTACTCCAGGTGTTTCTTGACTTCCTACTTTTGGATTCCAGTCTCCTATAATGAAAAGGACATCTTTTTTGGGTATTAGTTCTAAAAGGTCTTGTAGGTCTGCACAGAACTGTTCATCTTCAGCTTCTTCAGCGTTACTGGTTGGGGCATAGGCTGGATTACTGTGATATTGAATGGTTTGCCTTGGAAATGAACAGAGATCATTCTGTCATTTTTGAGATTGCATCCAAGTGCTGCATTTCGGACTCTTTTGTTGACCATGATGGCTACTCCATTTCTTCTAAGGGATTCCTGCCCACAGTAGTAGATATAATGGTCATCTGAGTTAAATTCACCCATTCCAGTCCATTTTAGTTCTCTGATTCCTAGAATGTCCACTCTTGCCAACTCCTGTTTGACCACTTCCAATTTGCCTTGATTCATGGATGTAACATTCCAGGTTCCTATGCAGTATTGCTTTTTACAGCATCGGATCTTGCTTCTATCACCAGTCACACCCACGGCTGGGTATTGTTTTTGCTTTGGCTCCATCCCTTCATTCTTTCTGGAGTTATTTCTCCACTGATCTCCAGTAGCATATTGGGCACCTCCCGACCTGGGGAGTTCCTCTTTCAGTATCCTATCCTTTTGCCTTTTCATCCTGTTCATGGGGTTCTCAAGACAAGAATACTGAAGTGGTTTGCCATTCCCTTCTCCAGTGGACCACATTCTGTCAGACCTCTCCATCTTGACCCGCCTGTCTTGGGTGGCCCCACACGGCATGGCTTAGTTTCATTGAGTTAGATAAGGCTGTGGTCCATGTGATCAGATTGACTAGTTTTCTGTGAGTATGGTTTCAGTGTGTCTGTCCTCTGATGCCCTCTTGCAACACCTACCGTCTTACTTGGGTTTCTCTTACCTTGGACGTGGGCCAGGAGTCGTAAGAGACATGGGTTCTGTCCCTGAGTTGGGATGATCCCCTGGAGGAGGAAATGGCAATGCACTCCAGTATCCTTGCCTAGAGAATCCCATGGAAAGAGGAGCCTGGAGGGCTACAGTCCATAGGGTTGCAGAGTCAGACATGATAGAGCAACTGAGCACCTGTGGGTCATTTAAAATTACTTTGGGGGCAGTTTTAATGAATAATACATCCGACACCAGTGAATTTTGTGACCACCAACATTGTGAAAACTAAGAAGTCTCCAATTAGCCCATTATGTTAAAAAGCATCTCATATATCAAGGTAGCTGTCCGCTTAGTCTTCCTCTGATTAACTCACTGACATTTCAGAGAGCGGGGGGCTGGTGAGACTATAGGTAGTTTCTTGCCCTAAAACTAAAATATAGTTTTATTTTGTGTTTTTTTTGAGTGAAATGCAAATGTTTTTAATAGCTAACTGTATTTCCTTCCCTTGAACTGTATGTTCATATCATGTATTAACAGTTCATTCCTTAGTTATTGATCTAGAGGGAAAGATACAGCCGTGCCCACATATGTACACGCACACATGCACATACCCACGTACAAGCAAAGACATTTGGCCCTTGGCCTGGAATATGAATGCAGCATTTCCCCCGATCTCTTGTCTGTTGGTCTTTGGACTCTATACTACTTTTTTCTGTGCAGATTCTTGTATATTTCGTCAAATGTATTGAATTTTCAAGGTGTTTTGGATTCTGAGTCGCTCTGATAAAGGCCTTCCTGATTCTAAGAGTGTTTTATGAGCCTCTGATCTTTCCTCCAGCACTTCTGCGGGGTCCTCTTTGTGGTGGGGTTTCTGTCCTGCTCAGCCTGTCGCTTGTCCCATCAGCCCAGCTCACCTGATGGCCGCCCTGTTCCCTGTACCTCACGCATTGTCCCCCGTACCCCTCATCCGGCACCTGCATGAGGGCTTGTCCTCTGTTGCTGTGCTCCAGGCTGTAAGCTCGCAGGCTGGCCACACCGTGGTCACCGTGATTGTTAGGGGCCCTGGAACCCTCATAGAAGAGGTGGGGACAGGCTGCCTTGGGATGAGGGGTGCCAGGGGATGAAGCAGTGTTGCCCCACTGGGTTCTAGCCTCACGCCTACCATGGGAACCGGGTGGTGGCTCAAAGGAAAGGCCTGGCCCTTGGGCCTCCAGCCTCAGCCATGTGGCTACATGGCTGTCAGATGGACATTCCTGGACTTGGACATCCTTCTGCCCAGAACAGATGTAGACACCACCTGGCCTGAGGAAAGGCTGTGGCTGTGTTTATGGAGCTGCCTCGGATCCCCTGATGGGCATGCTGAGGTTAGATGGGAGTGGAGCTACCTGTCTATGCAGGCTGGCGAGTCAGCTCCTCATGGGCAGTGTGAACCCAGGCTAGCACCGAGTGGGTGGGAGGCCCTGAGTCCTGTCTCCATGTGCAGGATTTGGACACAGGTGCTCCCGCTGCCTCCTGGAGGACTGGCAAGCAGCATCACCTGCCACTTGTCTCCCTCTCCTCATCCACACCCACAGCTACCCTTCCCAACTCTGCCCTAAGTTCCCCCAGGATGGCTCTGGCAGTAGGGGTCCTCTTGGATGCCGAATGTTTTGGCAGTGGTGGGAGCTCGGTTAATCTGGGGGAATCCAGCCTGGGGGATGTGCTGGTGGGAGGCTACAGTGCTTTAGCTGTGTGGCACGCAGTTCTGGGCACAGCTGTTAGCATTCCTGTCTGGGGACAAGTCTCCACCGTGTGAGCTGTCTTTGTGTAAGGAGTGGGGCTTTCCCGGCTTCCAGCCCCGGGTCCTCCGGCCCCTGCCTGCTCCCTGCCCTGGTGTGGCAGCTGTCCTCAGGCAGGGGCCCGGGAGTCCACAAAGCCGTCCCCTGACGTCAGCTTCTGCCCCACCCCCGTCTTCTGAGGCACGACATCCTAACACTCGGTGAGGGGTGCAGGTGACCAGGGCCTGGCATGTGCCACTATGCCTCCGATGCACTGTCTCCACTCCAGGCTCGTGTGTCTTCTCCCTGACGGCCTCACTGCTTCCGCTTCCCACTGCTGCTGAGTGGCCCGCAGAGGGTCTGTCCGCATCTCAGGGGCCTTTGGAGCTTCCCTCCTAACCAGCACCCACGCGGGCCTCCCACCGCATACCCAGGAGCCTCCTGATTCCGAGTGTTGCTTACGGGGAGGGGAACAGGCTCTTCAGCACGGACTTGAGCTGGCAGGGCTGCTGCTCACCCACCCCCTCAGTCGCAGGGTTGGGAGCAGGTGCCACCTCTGCTCACTGGTGCAGCAGTTCTCGGCACTGTGGGGAGCAGTGCCAAGGCCTGGGGCGGGTCTTCTCAGGGTGCCCACCACGGCCTCGCTCATGTGGCACCTACACGTGCAGAGGTGGGGGTAGCCGTCCTTCCTGCCGCGCACCCCTAGACCTGACTGGTCTGCTCTGGCCATCTGCTGGCTTCCTTGCCCAGCTGCTGCCTGGGCCTCAGCACCCTACTTTCCTGTTCTCAGGGAGCTGATGAGTGAGGCGAGACAGGCGACTCCTTCAGAGCCTGGGGTCCAGGGGTCTCTGAGCAGGGCCAGTTCTGCTTTGCACAGACCCCACCCTTACCCTAAGGGTACATGCAGCAATGCCCCTCCCCATGAGGCAGGGCAGGGCCTGCTGAGGTGTGTGTGCAACTACCCAATGCTGTCCCCACAGAAGCCTCAGCCTGCAGCCTGAGTGCTGCTGTCTGCTCAAGGGTGGGGTCTTGGGGGCCCCGCCCACCGCCCTGCCCCTGCAGCTGGAGACCCCGCCCACACCCTGGCCCCTGCAGAAAGCTGCAGCTCTCTTTGTCCACCCAGGGCCAGTGTTTCCCGGAGGAGTTTTGGAAGGACAGCAGCAGTGGGGATGGGGCATGGTGTGGGGCTCCAGTATCTGTGGACTCCGGCCAACCCTGTTTCCTGGGTTTGGCTGGCGTGAGAGATGGGGGGTGGGCTTGTTTCTATGATGCCCTAGTAGGGGGCGCTGAGCCCCATCCCCATCCAGGTGGGCACTTTTCCCTCCCAAGGGCTGAAGGTCTGGGTGGGGCTGGCTTGGACGTATCTGGATCTCAGATGTACAGTTGTCTGTCTGGGGACACTGAGGCCTGTGCTTCTGTGCACAGAGC
Source organism: Oryx dammah (assembly GCF_014754425.2). NCBI lineage: Eukaryota > Metazoa > Chordata > Mammalia > Artiodactyla > Bovidae > Oryx > Oryx dammah. The sequence goes on along the minus strand of NW_024070189.1, from coordinate 104,390,809 downwards.
AGGCAGAAGGCCAGGGCCAGTCAGTCCCTGGATAGAGCTGGTGGTAAGGAGTTAGGGCAGGAAGGTCAGACAGCAGAGACCGGCTCCAGGCCTGGCTCAGCCTGGAAGGGGGATGGAGGTGCCCCAAACCAGCAGCTACTTCCTGAGTGCTGCTCAGGTCCTGGGCTGTGCGCCTCCCGAGTGACACTCGGGTCGTGGGCTGGGGCCCCTTGAGCGCCGCTCGGGTCCTGGGCTGGGGGCCTCCCGAGCGCCGCTCGGGTCGTGGGCTGGGGGCCTCCCGAGCGCCGCTCGGGTC
>NW_024070189.1:104385663-104390504 GCF_014754425.2 Oryx dammah | reverse complement strand
CGCCGCTCGGGTCGTGGGCTGGGGGCCTCCCGAGCGCCGCTCGGGTCCTGGGCTGGGGGCCTCCTGAGCGCCGCTCGGGTCCTGGGCTGGGGGCCTCTTCTGGTGCACGTGTTCCAAGAGACTCGGCTGAAACCATGGGGGCCGCCTGCACAGGCTGCAGGGGGACAGAGAGGGAGCAGGGCCTCCCCAAGGGTCTGCAGGGCCAGGGGCGGCATCCCTAGCTGGAGGTGGCAGAGGCTGGGGGTGGCAGAGGCTGGAGGCCTGGAGCAAGCTGCGAAGCGGACATGGGAGCAGGTGACGGAGGCTGCGGTAGATGTCCGTCTCGCGCGGCCTCTGACTTCCGAGGCCCCTCCCTGCCTTGGCTGTCTGCGCCTCTGACCCCAGTGCCCCGTGCTGGGCAGCCCTCCCAGGTGTGTGTGTGAGTTTCTAGCCCTCTGTCCCTTCCCCTGCCATTAGACCTGGGCGGGAGGCCGGTGCCAGCTGGGGTGTTACTTTCTGACAAGAGGTGCTGGAGAGGGGTCAGCAGCCACGTGGGTGCCTGGGGTCTGCTCCCGGGGCAGCCTGAGAGAACCAGCGCACACAGGTGGCTAGGCGGGGTCCCTAAGCCATCGGCAGGGCAGGGCAGGGCGTGAGAGATACAGGGGCAAGTGGATGCAGAGACGATGCCTGGTGCGCTGGGGTCCCCTGGGCTCGCGCCCCTGCCCTGCTGGTTCTCTGTGGACTGCCTGTCCCTGGGCTCGCTGCCCTTCTTGTCCTCCAGGGGGGCCAACCGGGGCTCCTGTCCTGCTCCCACTGTGCTTCCCAGCCGCCACATTCTGCTGCTGCCCCAGCGTCTGCAGCAGCTCACCCAGTGCCGACCTCCCACCTCTGGAGCAGGGCTCATTTTGGCCTCTGTGTGCCCAGGCTGACGGGCAGTGAGCCCCTGACCATCCTCCCGCTGACCCTGGAGCCGGAAGCGGTTGCCCAGGCCCACTACAAGGCCTGTGACCGGCTGAAGCTGGAGCGCAAGCAGCGGCGCATGTGCCGCCGGGACCCGGGTGTGGCCGAGACGCTGGTGGAGGCGGTCAGCATGAGTGCCCTCGAGTGCCAGTACCAGTTCCGCTTCGAGCGCTGGAACTGCACCCTGGAGGGCCGCTACCGGGCCAGCCTCCTCAAGCGAGGTGAGTGTGCCGGGACCCTGGGTGGGAGCCCGGAGGCGGGACCCGTGCGGCACCTCAGCCGAGTTCCTGGTGGCTGCGCGGTGGGTGGGACTGGAAACCACAGCTCCCCCACCCTCCTCTTGCCCTCTCCCTGACGCCTGGTCCCCCTCACACCTGCGTGGAACAGTTGCTGGTGGCACAAAGTGCATCTGGACAGCTGTGACAGGGCCCAGGGCAGCTCTGACGGCTCTTGCCACGTGGCAGGGACTGAGGCACGCAGGGCAGGGGTCTAGCTGGTGCCCTAGTTCTTAGCATGGACTTCCTCTTTCGTGTCTCCTTCCAGATGAGGGTGCCAAGGGGGAACTCTCATCTGAATCTCTCAACAGCTTTGTTTAAAAACCAGGGACCTGAGGCGCAGGGCATGGCGAGGCTTATCGAGACCCCCGGCCGGTCTAGTAGGTTCTAGACCCAGCGGGATGGGGTCTCTGAGTGCTGGGCACTGCTGTGGCTGCACTTCATTCTGGGTTCTCTGCCCCTGAGCAGTCCTGTGTCTGGGGCATGAGAGGGCACCTCCTAACCCCAGGAGCGCAAGTCTGCCCGGGTTCCCTGTGGACCACGCCATGGAGGGTCCTTCCCACAGACCCTGCTCTGTGTGGAATGCATGTGTTGGGAGACCGTGGTTTGGCTGCACCCGAGTGAGATGGGGGCCCCTCTGGCCCACTGACCCACCCCCGCCTTCACCCCCAGGCTTCAAGGAGACAGCCTTCCTTTATGCCATCTCCTCCGCTGGCCTGACGCACGCGCTGGCCAAGGCTTGCAGCGCAGGCCGCATGGAACGCTGCACTTGCGATGAGGCGCCTGACTTGGAGAACCGGGAGGCCTGGCAGTGGGGCGGCTGCGGAGACAACCTCAAGTACAGCAGCAAGTTTGTCAAGGAGTTCCTGGGCCGGCGGTCTAGCAAGGATCTGCGCGCCCGTGTGGACTTCCACAACAACCTCGTGGGTGTGAAGGCAAGCTGGGCGGGGCCCAGGGGTGGGAAAGGGTGTGGGGTCGGGGGGCAAGGGACAGGGCATGGGATGGTGTGGGTGCAGTTAGCATGGGCTGGGGCACAGAGTGGGAAAGTGCAGGGGGTGGGCAGGATGCATGTGTGTTTAAGGGGCAGGGGCTGAGGGGAGGGGCACCGGTCCAGGAGAAGGCTGGGGGTCTGAGAGGAGGGGGAGGTGGCTGCCGTGGCGTGTCTGTCCCAGCCACTGGGGACAGCCGGGGCCTCCAGCCCTTCTGCTTATCAGGCTCATTACTTACCCAATGGGCAGGGTACTAGTTGTCATGGGGAGCTCTGTTGGGGGGAGTGCCCCATGGTCTTGCATGGTTGGGTAGAGCCAGAAGTCCTACTTGCTGCTAGCTGGGGAGCAGGGAGGGGTGTCCTGGGTGGTCAAGGCCGGAAGGAGGGTCTTGTCTACTGGGCAACTCTAACCAGGTGGAGAATGGACTAGACCCTACCTGTTGGGGCTGAGAGGTGGGTGATCCTGTCACCAGGGACCTAGGTGAATGGCAGATGGGTCAGCGTGTGGTTCAGGGGCTCTGGGAAAACGCTCAGGGTGTGGCTGGCCCAAGCTGGGGAGGCTGCTTCTGCCTCAGGGGCCCTGTCTGTGGCCAGGACTCTGTTCTGAGGAAGCTTGAAATAGAAGACTCGAGCTGGAAAGGACTGCTGCAGCTCTCTTGCTGCAGGCAGCCCCTCTCTACCCCAAGCTGGCCCCCAGCAGCCCCTCAGCTCCACACCCTGGAGGAGGCATCGGGCCCCACCACCTTCACTGTGCACAGAGCATCCCACCCTCTTAGCCCCTGCACAGCCTGGACAATCGAATGCCTCCCAAGGCTCGGCCTGAGCTGTGGGGCCGTCAGGGGCGGGAGTGGGATCTGCGTGCTTGTGGGGCAGCCCTTGGGATTTGGAGTCCCAGCCTGGGGGCTGGAGGGGGTGATGAGGTAATTAATACCAGCCCCATTCTGAGCCCCTCTTTATTGAGAAGCCAGGGTTCTGAGGTATGGGCTTATTAAAGAATCAATTTCCCCCTTTGCCACAGGAGCTCTGCCTGTCCTTCCACCCTCCGGGGAGGGGTGCAGGCTGATTAAATCCCCCAGGGGAGGCCCTTTCTTTTTCTCTGCACTCGCCCTTTTGTAAGCTATTAATGAAAAGTCAGAATATGAAAGTGCTCCATTAGCTCCACTGGTCCTGGGTAAGCCACATTTTAATTAAATTTGTCCGGGTTTCTCAGCAAAGTATCATTAAATGTGACTCTTCTGTTGCCTGGCTGGAGGGCAGCTATGTTTCTTAATCCCCCTTGAGTTGGCTCTCCCTGGGGGCTGTGTGGGAGCTTGGGCCTGGCTTGGGGCCCACTGGGAGAGGAACCTCCCCTTTCCTTGCCATTTCTCTTCCCCACATCCCTCCTGGGACCCCAGTGTGGGAAGTCAGGCAGGAGGCCCTGTGGGACAGCTGGCTTGACTCCATGGCTTTGCACGTGGGACCCAAGTCCTGCGAAGGGGAAGGGCCAGCCTGAGTCTTCAGCAGGCTCCCAGATGCAGAGCAGAAGGTTGGTGCTGGGCCATGCCTGCCCCTGCCTGTGTGTGGGGGTGGGTGCAGCCCTGTCCTGTCTGCTCCTCGCTGGAGGCTTTCTCCGTCTTTCCAAGTCACCCTTGGCAGGGTGGCAGCTGGTGCCCACACATGCAGGAGCACCTGGTCCCTGTGTCCAGGCAGAGACATGGTCAACTCAGAACGTACACTCTGGTGAGCAGTTATGTCCACCAGGCACGCTGACTTGCTTGTCCTTAAATCTTCGAGGTACAGACTGCTGAGAACAGACTGTGTGGTCCTGGGGGGGCACTGACAGTAGGGCTCGTGGGGAGGTGTGCCCTGCCCTGGCAGGGGACATCCTGGGACGTGGAGACGGGAAGGGGGCAGCCCGGTGGTGCGGGAGGCAGACTTGGAGTGCTGTGGTGGCTTCTCTGAAGTGGTGCTGCTGGCCGTGGAATTTCTGTCCTGGGTGATCCATGGCTTGGAGAGGAAGGGCTGTGTGTGGGAGCCAGGAAGGCTGGGTGGTAAACAGTGGGGGAGCCGTTTGGCCATGAGGTCTGGCAGTCCCAGCCCCTCTGAGAACTGTCTTGGGGGCCGGCCTCCAGGCGGCTCGGGGTGGCCCTCTCGCCCACCGCCCTCTCTCTCGCCAGGTGATCAAGGCCGGGGTGGAGACCACGTGCAAGTGCCACGGCGTGTCCGGCTCCTGCACCGTGCGGACGTGCTGGCGGCAGCTGGCGCCTTTCCACGAGGTGGGCAAGCGCCTGAAGCACAAATACGAGACGGCCCTCAAGGTGGGCAGCACCACCAACGAGGCCACCGGCGAGGCCGGCGCCATCTCGCCCCCGCGGGGCCGGGCCGCTGGGGCAGGTGGCGGCGATCCCCTGCCCCGCACGCCAGAGCTGGTGCACCTGGACGACTCCCCCAGCTTCTGCGTGGCTGGCCGCTTCTCCCCAGGCACGGCCGGCCGCAGGTGCCACCGCGAGAAGAACTGCGAGAGCATCTGCTGCGGGCGCGGCCACAACACGCAGAGTCGGGTGGTGACCCGGCCCTGCAGGTGCCAGGTGCGCTGGTGCTGCTACGTGGAGTGCGGGCAGTGCGCCCAGCGCGAGGAGGTCTACACCTGCAAGGGCTGA
>NW_024070189.1:104385580-104385653 GCF_014754425.2 Oryx dammah | reverse complement strand
GCGGGCAGTGCGCCCAGCGCGAGGAGGTCTACACCTGCAAGGGCTGAGCCCCGCGCCCGGCCCGGCCGCCGCG
>NW_024070189.1:104296172-104385480 GCF_014754425.2 Oryx dammah | reverse complement strand
CAAGGGCTGAGCCCCGCGCCCGGCCCGGCCGCCGCGGGCACGCGGGCAGTGCGCCCAGCGCGAGGAGGTCTACACCTGCAAGGGCTGAGCCCCGCGCCCGGCCCGGCCGCCGCGGGCGTGCGGGCAGTGCGCCCAGCGCGAGGAGGTCTACACCTGCAAGGGCTGAGCCCCGCGCCCGGCCCGGCCGCCGCGTGGAGCGCGGGCAGTGCGCCCAGCGCGAGGAGGTCTACACCTGCAAGGGCTGAGCCCCGCGCCCGGCCCGGCCGCCGCGGGCACGCGGGCAGTGCGCCCAGCGCGAGGAGGTCTACACCTGCAAGGGCTGAGCCCCGCGCCCGGCCCGGCCGCCGCGTGGAGCGCGGGCAGTGCACCCAGCGCGAGGAGGTCTACACCTGCAAGGGCTGAGCCCCCGCACCCGGCCCGGCTGCTGCGGGGGCGCAGGCAGTGCCTGCCGCATGAGGGCCGTGGCGCTGCAGGGGCTGGGTCCCTGGCCTGGGCGCCCCCAGCACGCTTGGTGACAAGGCGGGGGCAGAGGCCTGGGGTGGGCTGAGTTGGCCGTCTCCAGCCCTTTGTCTCCTCCTTTCAGAGGCCCAGTCTGACCTCTGCGTCCTCCCTGCTTGTCCCTCCCCGTGACCTGAGAGCTTTGCACGGATGCTTTCCAAGTTCCGTCCCCCCAAGTCACCAGCCGCCTGTCGTGCGCTGGGTGCCCTCTGGGGAGCAGTGGGCACACCTTCGTGACCACACGGGCTCTGTGTGGGCTGACCTGCACCAGCACTGGCTTAGAGTCAAACCACTAGGAGCGAGAGCAGATGCCTGGCCGCCCGCTCGTGGGGGTAGACTGCTGGCCCCTCTGACACCAAGTACTTCTCTTTGGAGTAGTATCAGTGACTTTTAAGTTATTTTTATTTAACTAATATATATTATTTTCTCCGTCCCTGCAGCCTCCCAGGCTGTGGCTCCTCCCCGTCTCAATAGAGCCTGGGCTGGAGGAGCCCTTTCCTCCCTCCCTTCCGAACCCCCTCCTGACCTGTTTGCCTGATCTGCTTTGTCGTTTGAAACCACTAAATCAAGAGAGACATTGCTGTTGTTGTTTTTAAAGAAGTAAAGCAAGCTGTGTCTGGCCACCACCCTCAGGGTTTCTGAAGCCAGGTCTCATGGTCCAGGTTGGCTACCCATAGCAAGGCTGACCAGGGAGGTGGACGGGCCCTCCTCTGCACTCCGAGGGCACATGGATCCACGCTGGAGGCTCAGTGCAGATTCTGGGACTGGGGGTGGCAGAGGGCAGCCTGTTCTCCCCCAGAGTTGGGCCTGGGCAGAGGGGCAGGGCCAGCCTCTTAGAGGTTCATTTCATGAGGAAGGCACAGCTTATTCTCTGTCACTGTAGGGGAGGCAGGGTGGGGGCAGACACGGGTGGAGAGAGTTTGAAGATAGGATTTGGCAAGTGGAAAGTGTTCTCCTTGGTCGTGCTGTTGATTTTGCAGAGAAGGGAAAAGTATGGCCATCACTGCCCTGATCTGGTTGAGGGTGTGTGTGCATGTGAGCATGTGGTGTGTACATGAGCATGTGTGTGTCCACCTGTGAGTGTGTGGTGTGTATAAGTGCAGATGCATGCCTGTGTGTGTGCACATACGTGTTTCCACGTGTGCATCCATGCATGAGATGAGAGCATATCTGCACGGGTGTGCATGTACGTACATGGGTGCACGTATGTGTGTGACCGTCTGCATATGTCTGTGCACGTGTGGTATATGTGCTGGCGTGTGCATGTGTGTGGTGGTGTGCATACGTGTGCACACTGTGTTGGTGCGGTCAGTGGTTGGCTCGGGTGCCGTTCCTAGGTGTGGAGCTCTCCTGCCCATGTTGGTAGGGCCTCTAGCCCTGGCCCCGTCCTGCTCAGCTCTGTGACTGTGCTCGGAGGGTGTGCACTGGGGTTTGGGCAGGCGCAGAGCTGGGGCAGGCAGTGTGGACGCGGGAACTACTGAGTGAAGGGATTCCTCGGAGTCCAGGGGGCTTCAGGAACCCTGGAGACTGTGTTTGTAAAAGAAAACCTATTTATGTGGATGTGGGTCTCTTTGTCCCTGTTCTATAGTGTAAATAGTAGAGTTTATTCTCCTGTGGTTCAGAGAACACCCCCGTGAAGAACTGCATGCTGACAGAGTGGTGCAGCCAAGGCACGTTCCCTGGGAGGGAGCCAGGGTGGGCTCTGTGGCAGTGGGTGACGTGGGGCTGCCGCTTGGTCTCCTCCACACTTGGCTGGAGGGCGGGGAGAGGCGGGGGCGTGCCCCAGTTGTCCCCAAGCATCCCCACCTGCTGAGGCCTGGAGCAGGCAGAGCTGGCCATGTTTCTATGACAAGACTGTAGCTCGGTCACTACTGGGTTGGAAGGGCAGCAAGTCAGAGGAAGGATTTTTTTTTTAAGTCAAATACCACATTTAGCTCTATGTCATAAATATTAAGAAAAGTATTTTTTTAAACAAAGCAGATTGAAAACGTCTGCTGGCTGGTTTGTTTATACATAAATATATATCAGAATGTCTTGCTAAGCGAAGAAGCACTCCTGCAGATGGAGCCTCTTATTAACATGCTTCTTGTCTGTACAGCAGAGGAGCTCTCAAAGAAAATACATCTGTGGCGGGGTCCAGACCCCCCAGCCCCGGGGCCGCAGGGGCAGAGCCATGCTGAGGGGCCAGGCGGGTCCCGGCCACCTGCTCTCTGCTCAGCGTGCACAGACGCGACTCTGGGCTTGACCAGGCCAGGTGGAGGCGGGCGGGAGGAGAGGGGCATTCACACACGAGAGAAGTCTTGTGTGGGCCTATCGATTTCTCTACCTCATCTGTATAGTGAGTAGGTGTGTACTCGAGTGACTTGGAGAATGTATTTATTTAATGGCCTTGTGTAACAGAACAGAAACAAATGGAAACACTAAATAAATGTATTTTTAAATTATAGCCTCATCTCCGTCGCTGCCCTCAGAGGGGTTGCAGGGGTCCTGGGGAGGTGGGCCTGGAGGAGGAGCAGGGCCCAGGGAGGTGAGAGGGTTTATGGAATAGAGGGGTCTCTCACAGACCAAGTCCAGCCCAGCCCTGCCCAAAGGTGGGAGGGGGTGGCAGCTCCCGGTACGCATCCGGAGAGGCAGGCGCTCTCACGTGCAGAGAGCGTATCCCAGGTCCCCGGTCACTGAGCGGCTCCACGGATCCCCTCCTAGGCTGGTCCTGGAGGACCAGGTGCCCAGCCCCATCTGGCTCAGCCTCTGTCCCTGCACTCCCTCAAACAGCACTCTCACTAACAAAGTGCCACACAGAGAGGGACCCTCCCACTCTTTGCCCTGGAGAAGGAGTGTGGGGACAGCTGGGGTGCTTTGCTCCCTGTATTAGTCAAGGGGCAGTCATGACAGATGGCCACAAGCAAGGTGAGGGCTTACAGCAATAGGGATCTGTTCTCTCCCAGCTCTGGAGGCCAGAAGCCTGAGATCAAGATGTGTGATCCTTCCTGCCTCTTCCAGCTGCTGGTGCTCCCGGCATTCCAGGACTTGTGGCTACATCGTTCCTGTCTGCCTCCATCTTCCTGTGGCCATCTTCATGTCTTTGTTTCATATGAGGACACCTGTCATGGGACACAGGGCATGTCTAGACAGTCTAGGATGCTCTGATCTTGAAATCAAAGGGGCTTCCCAGCTGGTGCTCATGGGAAAGAGCTTGCCTGCCAGTGCGGGAGGGAGACTCAGGTTTGATCCCTGTGTCTGGAAGATGCCCTGGAAGAGGGCATGGCAACCCACTCCAGTATTCTTGCCTGGAGAATCCCTATGGACAGAGGGGCCTGGTGGGCTACAGTCCATGGGATTGCAAAGAGTTGGTTATGACTGAAGCGACTTAGCACACACACACATGGGTAACTAAGTATATCTGCAAAGACCCTTTCCCAAACAAAATCATATCCTGAAGTTCCTAGGAGGAAAAGGAGGGTGTTGGAATGGAGCAAGGGTGGGGCCAGGCGCTGTGGCGGGCAGGACAGAGCACACCTCCTCCTCTTGCCTCGTTAGGAAAGGCCGTTCTCTTTCTTGGGTAAGTCTTCCCTCATCACCTCAAGGCTTGTGCCCTTCAGGGGGCAGTGAGCCAAGGCCCTGAGGCTGCCGGCAGCGCGGCGCACCTTGCCGTGCCTGCATTAGGCTCCTGCCTTGGCTGCCGTCTCGCTACCCCAGGTGTGACCCCCTCCAATGTGTGGGGCCCTTGGCCAGCTGGAAGGCGCCTCTGCTTCCTCTCAGGGAACCTGCCGGACACCCAGGTTTCCCTCCCCACCTCCTCCCGAAGCCTGCAACCTCTTCCAGAAGCAGTTTCCTTGTGCTTCAGCCTAGCACTGAGTAACAGCACTGACAACCTGTCCATCTGTCTGTCCACCTGCTCTGAGTCTGAGGTCCTCTGGGTCCAACACAATCCCCTCCCACTGCGTTTGTCTCCAGTCCCTAGCCCTTCTACCCTCCCCACTGGCCTCTGTCTTCCCACCCCTGAGATGTGCCTGGGGCCCCTTGTGGCCCCTCTCCTGGGAGGTCACCTTCCTGCCATCCTGGGTCTTGTCCAAGTCTCTCTGGACACCCAGGAGAGGAGCTGCCACCTGAGGAATGTGGAATCATCCGCCTAACACCATGCTCAGGAAGGAGGGCTACAGCACCCCCTCTCTGGCTTCCTGAGCACGGCCCTAGAGACTGAATGGTTCCTCCTGGTGCCAAACCCTGTGCCAGGCTGCAGGTGACCTGGCAGCTCTAAGAGGCCCCCCGGCCAGGCACCGGGATCCACAGGTGAGAGAGGGGAGTGGGTGGCAGCAGGGCAGAGGGGGGCTCAAGGACATCTCGCCATGTGTGGGACCCACGGGGGCAGGGGGCCCATGGGACATGGGGCCCATGTCCTCTGCACATTGTGAAAACTGAGACCTCCTCCCCTGGCACTGCAGTGAAGTGGCAGGCCAGGGACTCAGGCCCCTGTGCCCTGGGTGGGAGAGGGTTGCAAGCTGCCTGGGTTAGAGAGCAGGCAGCCTGAATGGGGCCATTCTTCCATGGTAAAGGGTGGCTGAAACTGTAGCCGAAACCAACCCAGGTACATACTGCAGGCTGCAAGCGGGGTTGGGGGGGGCTCCAGAGGGGAGAAGGGCCAGTCAGGATAGGATAGGCTGTCCCTACGCACAGCCTCCTGCCACGGCAATCTCCTCCTGCCTCACGCAGGCCCCTGCAGAGTATCCTTGTCTGGACACCCAGGTCTCCCCTCGATCCTAGGTTCCATATGCTGTGGATAAGCTCTGTGGCTAACCTTGCATGTGTCTGTGTGTGTGCACGTGTGCAGACATGCGGCACGTGGGGACGCTGGGTCCACGGGTCTGTACACGTGCAGGCATGTGTGTGTGTGCCTGTGTGCCTGCCTGCACGTGTGTGCATGCCCATGCGGAAGTGTACACGCTGGTGCATGCATACGCATGCCTGTGCACACTGTGAGGACAAAGTTATCCCCCCTTTCCTGCCACCTGCTCGGCCCGGTGACCACAGTCTCTCCCGCCCCATCTCTGGCCTCTTTCAACGGAGGCAGGGGAAGGCCTGTCCTGTCAGACCACATCCTGGGGAGGCAGCCCAGGACCACAGGTGGCCAGAGGCAAGTCTGGGCTCGAGCCCAGGTTGGCCTGCTGGGTTTGGGGCAAGCGCAGGAGGCAGGAGATGGCTAGGGGATTAGGTAAGAAGGTGCGGTTAGGTAACGTCTCAGACGGGCCTGCACATTGGGAAGGTATTCAGCTGGGTCCCACCTGCCTTCCAGGATGACTTCAGAGACAGCTTGAGGGGGAGAGGCAGATGAAGGGGGAGGGGAGGAGGAAGGAGCTGGAAGGGGCAGGGGGAGGAGGGGAGGAAGGGGGAGGAAGAAAGGGGAGGAGGGAGAGGAAGAAGAGGGGGAGGGAAAGGGTGGAGAAAGTGAGGCCGATTTACTGTGGCCAGAGAGCCCAGACAGGCAATGGTGGGGCCCTGTTTCATCTTGCTGTGAGACCCTGGAGGCCCCAGGACCGCAGGGACCGCAGGAAATCATGCTCACTGCCCTGTCAGGGTCGGGCTGGGCCACACAGAGCAGGTGCTCAGGGAGCAGTGAGAAGGAGGCCCCCAGGAGGGCTGAAGGCCCAGAGCACTGAGGTACTGCAGGGTGGGAGCCTGTGGGTGGGTTAGGGTGGGTGGGTCTGGACCCCAGCCCAGTGAGCATGCAGTCCCCCTTCCTGCCTGGCCTGAGCCTACCCTCCTGGGCCTGCCCCCAGCTGTGGAGGCTCGTGGCTGCTGCAAAGACCACTGGACGGATGGATGGGGGATCAGGGTGCTGTTGCCCTGGACACACGCCTCGCTTTGACTCCTGCTTCTCAGCGCCTCCCCCAGTCTCCTGTCTCCACACCCCTCCTCTTAGAGCCACCTTAACCTGTGACTGGCCTCCCCGCCTCCTCCCTCCCCACCTGGGCTCCCTGTGGTTTCCTCCCCAGTGCCAGGCCACTGTGTCTTTTCTGGAAGCAACCTTGCCCTCTGAGCCCCTCCTTGATCACTGCCCAAGGCCTCTTTTCTTGGGACAGGACCCTCTCAGCCCCCTGTCAGCACTGAGGCCAGGGGCCTGATCCCCAGGCAGGACAGATGCTGGACAGAGCCAGAGCCCCTGCTCTGGGCAGTGGGCTGCACGCCTGGGGCCCGTTTGACCTGTATTCACCTGAGCTCCCAGGCAAAGGGAGGCCTCGGTCTGGGGACAAGTGTCCTGCTGCTGCGTGGTCTTGCCTCTGCCTGGTTCTTGAGCCTGTTTCCCTTGGAGGTGGAGCTGGGGGCTCAGGGGCAGCTTCATCCCTTACACCAGCAAACACCTCTGTGGATGGAGTGAAGGAGGTCTAGCAGGTTGCCACAGAAACAAGGCCAAACAAATAGTCCCCCCAACAAGCCTGCAGGGCCCCTGTGGCAATGACCTCATCTGCCACCAACCCTGTGCTGTGGGGGGTCCTGGGCTGGCAGTGTGGGAGCTGCAGTATCCTGTGTTTGTGTGGGCGCTCGTCCATGGAAACGGCTGGAGCTGGGGAGCAGAGCCGGGAGGCTCCTGCTGTGGTTATTAGCTGGGCAGCCAGAGGCCCACCTCCCAGAGCAGGGAGAGAAGGGGAGGGGACAGAGGGGGAGGGAGGGGGGAGACAAGGGAGAGGAGATGGGTGGGAAGCAGGGGGAGGGAGGAGAGGGAAGAAGCCAAAGGAGGAGGAGGTTGGGGAGAGGGTAGGAGAGGAGAGGGTGGGGGGCAGAGGAGGGGGGAAGGGTGGGGAGGGCAGAGGAGGGAGAACACGAGGGCAGCTGGGGTTGATGATTCTGGAGTGGGCAGCAGCAGGCCCTGCTGCCGTGGGGGGTGAGAAGACAAGAGCAACACACTGGGCAGGTGGGGCAGCCTCACAGCCTGCCTGGGGAGAGCTGGGATGGCCAAGGCCTGGAGTGCGCCCAGGGCCTGGGGGCAGGGTGGGCTGGGACCAGCCGGCAAGGCCTCAGCGTGGATTCTCCCCAGCCTGGAAAGAGAATTCGCGACCCTCCTACAAGGTGCAGCCGTCATCTACTGTTACAGAGTAAGTTATCAGGAGCTGTGGTTCAAAGCCAGGGCCAGGGGTCACAGGACTGTCTGGGAGTCTGCCTGCAGCCACACTCTCATGTGTCCTGCCCTGGGTCAACAACTGTTAATCCAGTCACATTTTTCTTTGTATACTCTCAAGAAACATAATGCATCTATTTTTACCTTTTGAGAATATGTTGGTGACATCCCGACAGTTGGCCCCTGTAATTCTCCGGTGTATCTACCCGCAACACGGACACTTACCCATGTGTCTCCCTCCTGTCTTCACGCTGACTGTTCATCATCAGTGGGACGACATCGTTGCGTGGCTGTGTTTGGTTTATTTGGGCGGTGCTGGGTCTGTGTTGCCGCTCCGGCTTTTCTCTAGTTCCGTCGAGCACCGGCTACTCTCTATTTGCAGCGTGCCGGCTTCTCATTGCAGGGGCTTCTCTTGCTGTGGGGCAAGGGCTCCAGGCACACGGGCTCAGCAGTTCTGTCCCTGGACTCTGGAGCACAGGCCCAACAGCTGTGGCACATGAGCAGAGTTGCTCCGAGGCATGTGGGATCTTCGCAGATCAGGGATTGAACCCGTCTCCTGCACTAGCAGGCAGATCCTTTGAGTCACCGGGGAAGCCAGGGCCAATCAAGGATGTAGCTGTTCGCCCCTATGAGGACACTGAGGGTGTCCCTGCATGAAGCAGTAACTGCTCTTTCTCTGCCTGTGTAGGCATGCGGTCTCCCTGTGACTGGTGAGCAATCCAGTCCATCAGTGGTCCTGGGACTCGTGGATACTCTGCTCTGAGTAGTGATTGCTCTAGTGCCTGTGAAAAGGCAATTTACAAATTCTATTATTCCTGCTACATTCATTACATGTCACTGTTCCGTGAAGAAAATTTCCCTCCCCAACTTTTGTTTGCTTTCCCATTGTCGAGAACATACAGATTTTTTTTTTTTAATCCAAACCATCACAGTGCAGTGACATTGCTCCTCTTCTAGTATTCACACTTTTCCAAATTTGGCTAGAACCCTCCCGCCCCTCTCCCTCCCATCACACTGTCTTCTGTCCTATCCATCTATACAGACTTCCTTGCTTTCTGGACTCCAGAATTTTTAAACAGAAGTGAAAATGTTCAGAGAGTCACTCTGGGGACTCAAGAGACATATTCCTAAAAAATGTCATCCGAGAAAGCAGAAATAATTGGGCACAGAAAGGAGTTTTAAATTAGCTCATCAGTAGCATTAGAAAGATTGGTGAAGGAATTACATCAAACAAGAATAGAATCTATCGGAAAAGGAACACTAAAAATGGAAGTGAACTATTGGAAATGAAAATACGGCTAGTGGAATAAAAAATCTTTTAAAATAAAAAATGAAAGATAAAGCGCAAGAAATCGAGTGAGGGAAGGTCAACTTCTTGTTGACTGTCTTTCAGCCAGGGCGGTCAGCTGTTTTGGCCAAGGAGATGTGGTGACAAGTTCCTGTGGAGAGGGTGCTTTCTCTAATAAAAAGGAAAAGCTTGCTTAAGAGAGTGCCCGTTTTTCTCATCACCTGTATATCCTTCCATCCTTTTCCTTGCTCAGACACAGGCTGTGATGGTGGACTTGCACCAGTCATACTGGGGTCATGAATAAAAAAGCCACACTTGAAGGATGAAGGGATAAAAATAGGAAAGGCTTAGGTCCCCAGTGACCTAGCAAATCTCTTACTCGAAACCTGCTCTGCCTCTTCTGTTTCCGTTGCATGTACATGATTTAAAACAAATGAACTCGGGAGGGTAGGACCCTGTGCTTCTACTGTAGTGGGCATGGGTCCAATCCCTGGTCAGGGAACTAAGATTCTACATGCCATGCGGTGCAGCCAAAAGAGAAAGTGAGTAAAAATAAACAGATAAATAAGTAAAATAAAATAAAACAAATGAAGGTCTGTTTGCTTGGGGTCCCGCTGATTCGGTTTTCTTATCTACTACCCAGGTCATTCCTAACTCACGCTCGCATAGAGCCCCGAGGTTTAAACAGGCCCTGGATATCATCAGCAAGGGAGGGTGCTAGGTTAAAATGGAGCCGTGGCTTCCAAGCTCTGAGGGACAGTCATCTCCCACCTAGAAGTCCACGGCTAGCCAAGCTTGTATAAAAAGCAGACCAGAGGCATCTTGGGCAGGCCAGTTCTCAGAAAGTTCACTTCTGTTACACACCCTTTCTAGTAAACTATTTGATGTGCTGCACAGAGCAACTAAAGGGATAGAGAGAACAAGGCTCCACCCAAAGAGGGGGAGGAAACCTTGGGATGGCCGGGGCTGGGGTGGGGACCCAAGAGGCGTGAGCAGGGTGGGGTGCAAAGAAGATGGCAGGTGTCCCAGGACTGATGAAATTCAGGATGTGTGGGTCCTCATGAGAAACGATACAAAACAGGTCCACTCCCTGTGGTTAGGTCCAGGCACTGGAACGACAGCTTCCCTGGTGGCTTAGCAGTAAAGAACCTGCCTGCCCTGCAGGAGACACAGGAGAGGCAGGCTGGATCCCTGGGTCGGGAAGATCCCCTGGTGGAGGAAATGACAATGCCCTCCAGAATTCTTGCCCCCCAAATCCCATGGACAGAGGAGCCAGGTGAGCTACATTCCCTGGGGGTCAAAAAGAGTTGGACACGACTGGGGACAGAACTCACACACTGGAAAGACAAACCAAAGCACAGAGCTTGGAGTGGGGACATTTTCCGTCTAAAGCATGGGTTGAGGGGAAGGCGTGAGTTTTGAGCCCATCGAAATGTAAACAAGGAAGTGCGGCAAACTGTAGAAAGCTGGCAGTCAGGAGACGATGGCGGGCACGTGAGGAGTGGGCCAGGCTGGCAGAGTCAGGAGACGACGGTGGGTACGTGTGGAGTGGGCCAGGCTGGCAGAGTCAGGAGATGATGGTGGGCACACGAGGAGTGGGCCAGGCTGGCAGAGATGATGGCGGGTACGCAAGGAGTGGGCCAGGTGCAGGGACAGACCCTGCTCAGATACCAGAGCTGGCGAAACAGAAACCAGCCCAGTGCCCTCATTTCGCATACTCTCTCTCTTAATCCTAGAGGGATTATTTGGAAACATGCACATATCTCAGGTGTTGAAGAGACTTTTATCCCAAGTCCAGCAAAAGTAAATCTTTGCATCTCATTGCCTCACTTTTGAAGAAGGCAATGGCACCCCACTCCAGTACTCTTGCCTGGAGAATCCCATGGATGGAGGAGCCTGGTGGGCTGCAGTTCATGGGGTCACCAAGAGTCGGACACAATTGAGCGACTTCACTTTCACTTTTCACTTTCATGCATTGGAGAAGAAAATGGCAACCCACTCCAGTATTCTTGCCTGGAGACTCCCAGGGACAGAGGAGCCTGGTGGGCTGCTGTCTGTGGGGTCGCACAGAGTCGGACACGACTGACGCGACTTAGCAGCAGCCTCACTTGGCTCCCCCTTCCTCCTTTCTCCCTCCCTCCTTCTCTCTACTTTCTCCCTCCTCCTTCCCTCTCCCTCCTTTTCCTTTCTTCCTCTTTTCTTCATTTACACGGAAAACAATTTTCACAGTTAACACTATTAATTCAATTAGACTATAGATAGTTCTGCCTCTGTGTTGATACCTGGACCATGTGTGATGCCTGGAAATCTATTTTCTGTTAACAAGGCTTACTTATGAAGGAAGGAGTCTGGGGCCATGGTTTACTTTCACAGTTCACTTTAGTTTTGCTTGTTTAAAGAAGATACATTGCTTTAACCAATCTCATCTTTTGCAAAAGACACGGTGAAAGTGAAGGAGGTGTGGACAATCTCACCGATGCTCTGAGCTGACAAGAGATGAAAGGAAGGACAGGCAGGCGGATGTGGCGCCAGCAGGTAAGTGGCCAGGCCACAGAGGGCTTCCTGGGAAAGGCTGAGGGCCAGCGGGGCAGGAGTGCAGTCCCCTCGTGGAGCCAGGCTGGGAAGAGACGGAGGGAAGAGGGTCGTGGAGTCCAGAAGACTTTTCTTTAAAGAATCTTCACTCACTCACGCACTCATTGCACAAATGCCTATTGAGCGCCTGATATGTGCAGATGCTGACGTTAAGCATGCAAACGTTAGAACCGCAGCTCTCAGCTTAAAGGAGGAAAATGTGTGTGTGAAAGCTTCATGGACACATCACAAGAGCACAGACCATAAGGAAAAAAACAGATGGCTGATTGCATTTGGAGAAGGCCTTCTGCTGGCCACTGTAAAGAGAGTAACGGGAAAAGACGTCTCCAGTTTCTGCCCACAGAGGAGCCCCGGCCAGTGCCTGAGCAACATACCACCCAACGGGAAACAGGCTTGTAGTGCGAGGTGTGGAGAGGTTTGGAGGGCCCAGCAGAGTGAGCTCCCCAGCACTGCTCACCGTAGGGAAGGACTCACACCCGAGTGCTGGTCACAACTCAGGTGAGCAGGGAGTTGCAGGGGCAGAGAGTGAGTGAATGGTGTCGTTGTCTCTCTGGTCTGCACTCTGCCAAGCAGGTCCTCAGAGAGCCCGCCCCACGGAGCCCAGTAGCCTAGACCGGAGGAAAAGGTCAGGTGTCGAGCAAGATCTGAACTGCAGTACACAAGTGGGTACAGGATACCATATCCATGACAGCGTGCGGGGCACGCTCTACACAACAGCAGCCCCGAGACAAGAGCACAGGGAGAGAGTGCCCCACGACCGCACCACGTTCTGGATGAGAAGGAAGAAGAATGCAAGAGAGAGCAGCTGACCATGCAGGAGAGAAGCCATGGGGAGGGCAGTGGGGAATAGGAGAGGGGAGCTGAGGAGGAGGGGAGGTGAGGAGGGCTGCTGCGTGAACTGGTGAATGTGTGTGAGTGTGTGTAAGAGTGTGTGCGACTGTGCACATGTGAGTGTGTGAGTGAGTTGCAACTGCTCAGAGGGACCCGGGACACAGGGACACAGGGTTGTGGGGCTGAGAGGCACAGGGCATGTGGGTCTAGCGCTGCTGTTTCTTAGCAGATCACCAGGGTTTGGGCCTGGAAGCTTCTGATATGTGGAGTTGGGTAGCCGCCCTCCTGTGAGCCATACACTCAGGGTTATCCAGGGGCTGGATGGTGTGGACCAGCGTGGGAGACCAAGCCTTGCCAGCTCAGAGTCCAGGCCCTCAACCCACAAAGCCTCTGAAGAGTCCTTGCCCAGGGAAGGGTGCTGGTCCTGGAAGGGTGTGGCCTTGAGTATCACCTGGACCAGTTTTTCTTTGTGGCTGTGATTTAGCATCATATCCACAATCCTCGTGCTGCTACCTGCCCCGTATGTGTTTCAGAGCTCGCTTCTGGGGTGTGGGCAGATGTGTGTGTGTGCTAAGTCGCTCAGTCGTGTCCAACTCTTTGCGACCCCACTGACTGTAGCCTGACAGGCTCCTCTGTCCATGGGGATTCTCCAGGCAAGAATATTGGAAAGGGTTGCTATGCCCTCCTCCAGGGGATCTTCCCCACCCAGGGACTGAACCCATATCTCTTGCATCTCTTATGCTCCCCAAAGTTCACACAGCAAATGAGGGGAATGGATACGCCCCTGCTCTAGCCAGCAGGGACAGTGGTGGCGGCCACAGCCAGTGACATTTCTGTGGCCCTAAGGGGAAGGGCGATTTTCACGCCAAATAGCTTACCGTGGTCTCACCGGATGAACATGTGACTGAAGGTGACACGGAGGCTGTAAAGGCTTTATTACCGGGCACCTAGGCCTGTGTGCTCTCCTGCTGCGGCCTGGGTCTGATTTCTGAAAAGTATGTGATTTGTCGTTCTGGGGAATGTCTCAGTGGCTGAGGCTGGGCTGGATTCCTGTATCCCCTCAGGGCTAGGAGGGAGCTGGGGCCTTGCCTCAGTTCCCCTGACCCTGCTGAGAGGGGCTGATAGAGTCGGTACCAGTGGTGGAGCACGCAAGCTCAAACCCCGAAGAGAGTAAACTCGGAGGCCAGGCAGGCCCCATGGAAGCTGGTTCTCCTATCGGGAGGCAGCTGTGAGGGTCCCCCAGCCCCCAATCCTCTGCATGTTCCTGAACGGAGAGCTGAAGGCAGCTGGGAGGGTGCCAGGAGGGGCACACTTTTGGGGGCCCCCAAGAAGCCTGGCCTGCCCTGTCACACCGATGGGGGAATCCTGGCGCCACCTCGGCTGGCAGTGACATGCCTCTCCAGGCTGGGTCTCTGTGTATGTGTACGGGGGTTGCTGGCAGGGACTGTCCCCTACAGTGCCCCACAGTTCCTCCCCGCTCTGTGCTATGGCCCAGGTGGCAGGGCCCTCTAGAGCAGTAGCTCAGGCGAGGGCCCAGCCTTGGAGACTCTGGGCCCCAGATCGTGGGGAGGGTGGGTCCTAGCCTTCTATGGGAAGTTCTGGAGTAGCTGAGGCTTGGACGGCAGCGGGGACATGCTCCAGTGCGTGCTGGGAATGCAGGGCCTGCAGACCAGCCCACAGTGCACTGGTTGAATCCAGCCCCTCCCTGGGCCCTGAGGCTGGGAGCCACCCAGGTCATGGCCAGGAAAGGGCTTGGCTTCTGGCTCAGCTGGCTCTCTAGACCAGTCTGCCATTAGGATCATCGCCCGGGCCACAGACCGATTCCAGTGCAGGGAGGGTGTGTCCCCAGACCCAGGGCAGGGCTGTGTCCCCTAAATCAGTCTCCAAAGCAGAGCCCCATCCCGCACATCCCCATCCTCAGGTGCTATATTCTCTGAGGCTAGCTTTTCCTGAATTTACAGCTCTCCTAGGTGGTATCTGAGACCCCAGAGGTCTTGGAGAGGTGAAGGGCGGGTGGCGTTGGTGGAGTCTCCACAATGCCTTGAGTCTCCTAGTCCCTCAGCCTGGTACAGCTGTAGCTGTCGGGAGGCTTTTCTTGCTCACTTAGGGCAGCCCCAGCCCCTTCTGGGGGCCCACACACTCCTGAGATGGCATGCCTGTCTTGGCCCATGTAGCTGCAGCAAGGAGTTCTGGGTTTGGCCCAGGGCAGACCCTCCTGCTGGGGGCCTCTACCCCCTGGGAGTATCAGGCAGTGAGCATTTGAGGCCACCTGAGCCCTCTTGCCCTTCTCTGCTCTTTCTCCCACCATATCTCCATCCAGGGATCATAGCTGCCCTCGTCTCTGAGGGCCCTGGGGGCACTCTTGCCCCCTGCAGTGGCTGCAATAATGGGCTCTCTTCTGTGTTGGCCCAAGACTCTTGTCTTGAAGCAGTTCTGATGGTTCCAGGACAAACCGAGCCAGCCCTGTCTACCTATCTGGGTTTGGGACCTGCTGGAGGGTCCTTCCAAATCTTGCATAGGGGAGAAACTCAAGCCCAGAGGACTGGAGCCCTCCCATGCTTAAGACCGGGGATGCCTCAGCATTTGGGCCCCAGGCCCAGATAGGCCTTCATCTCCTCGAACTCTGGGTGAGTGGTGTCAGCAAAGAGCACTCAGAGCTGACCCCTCCAGCATCCACAGTCATGGCAACCAGGGAGAAGAGGAATAAACTTGGAACTGATGGGAAACAAGCTCTGAGATCCAAGGGGGATCCTGGTCTGGTTGATGGTTGGGAAATGTCAACAGAGGGAAGCAACCACAGAACAGGGGGTTCCTCCCACCATGACTCTCTTCTTCCTTTCCTTGCGGATGCTGGAGAGAGGGGTTAGTCAGCTGGGCCCAGAGGCAGCAGGGTGCCCTCATCCGCAGCCCACACTGGGCTTCTCTTCTGGACAACCCCTTCCACCCACACCTCCCTGGTCATCCGCAACTGTGAGGTGGTTGCTATGGTCGTTCGGTCGCTAAGTTGGGTCCAACTCTTTGAGACCCCACCACGTCTTCTCCTCCAGGCCCGAGGTGCAGAAAGCGAGAGGCTGGCACTTCCCTTGTGGGTCAGCCCACACCCGGCTGGAGCCTGAGGCCTGCCCTGATGCTCCGGTCCTAGCGGCCAGTGTCCCCTCCTTTCCTGTGGCCCGCTCCCCTTTAAGGCCTCTGAATTCTGCCTGGACCTCCCTCAGCCTCTCATCACACAAGACTGAAGGCAGCTGCCATCTCCTCCAGACTCTTCTTGACTGCCTGCCTCAGGCCAAGGTGCCTCCCTGGGCAAGAATGTTTCTTTTCTTAGTGGGATGGGCCCATCCTTCAAGCCCACAGGGAGAAGGGGACTTTCTGGGATCAGGGTGAGTTGGCCTTAAAAGAGAACGGTGGTGGGACAACAGAAATCCCGGATTCCGCCCATCAGAAGCAGTGCCTCTTGAGTTGGACTTGTGCACGGGTTGAAGCCTAGTTGGCCCCATTTGCAGCCCAAGAAGCAGCTTCAGAGAAGGACAGAGGTTTGGGCTGGCTGTCTGGAGCTCAGAGTGGGTGGGTGGGTGGGGGGTTGAATAGCCCCACAGATTGCCTGCCTGCCGTTCTGCACTCCAGTTCCAGGGGTGGGGGAATATTTATGTAAATACTGCATGCTGCTGGATTCTGGCAGGGTGAAGTCATCCTTCTCTAGCCAGGGGGAGCAGAGCTGGCCAGGCGGGCTGGGAAGGGGCCGGGATTGGGCCAGACCCACCCTGAGTGGGGTCCAGCAAGGGAAGCGTTGGTGCACCCCGAGTGCCAGAGACAGACCCTGGAGAAGGAAGCAGAGAGGCAGGCTGCACTGAGTGCGTCAGGACAGAGAGGGACTTGGAGGCTGGTCCCCAGACCTTCTCCTACAGCCTGCAGGGCTGCTCGCCAGGGTGACTGGGGCCCTGCTTCCCGCCCTGTGCCCAGTCAGATGCCTGTGTGACTTGGTCCTTTTCTAGGATACTATGAACCCGGAAGTAGGGACCCATATGTTGCTGGCGCTCCATAACTGCACGAGGATGAATGAGTGAACTGCCGACCTAACGCCCAGAGTCAGCTGGTGAGAGCTGATGCAGTGGGAAGACTGGGGATGTGAGTGACAAGGCGGTGGTGCGAGGGAGGGGTCCAGAGGGGCCCGGGGCCTGAGGGCACCCCCAACTTGGCCACACCCTGCAGGGCACACATTTCTTACTGCCTGGCTGCTGACTGGCCTTTTCAAAGCTGCATTCTGTAGGTGTGAAAACTGAGGCCTAAGGCCACGATCTGCCTGCCACTGGACAAAGACCACAGTGATCGTTGGAAGGCAGCTCAGAGGAGAGAAGAACAGACAGCTATCCTCATGCCAGACCCAGTCATGGGTACCAACCAACCTCTGGGGAGAATGCTCTAGACAGTGACTGGGACTCAGGAGCAAACGAATAAGTAATTCAAGAAACAGGTCAGGGAGGGAGAAGGCTGGCAGCCTCGTATGCACTTGGACACAAGGATGTGTGGGGGCCTAGGTGTGCTCCATGGACATGGCTATTAGGTTCGTGCTCTCTGGTGGCATGGAACCCAGAGGGGCTCCCCTCTCCACAGCTGTGGGTGGATTACGGCCCCTCCTGCCCAGGGTGGGATTCGGGTCTCTCACATCCAGGGCTTGCTGGGGAGCAGACAGTGTCCTCCCCCTAGACTAAATGCCTGGGGTTTGGACCTTGCATGCGAGGACATTTGCAACAAGAATGGAGCATCATGTAGGATCTGCTAGCCCCCACACTGCAGAGAGAGAGAGGGAGAGACAGACAGACAGAGTCAGACAGTCATAGCAAGCAAGCAAGCAACGTGTCAGGTGTTGCTGACCCGGGACGCATAACCAGGAGAAGCCGAGGTGACAGGGTGGTGGCAAAGGTCTGGTCCTCATCGTGATGCTGGCAGGGGGCCCTAGGAGGTGGGTTGGAGAGAGTTGAGTTGGGTGAGGGTCTGTCCATCACTCACGGGCCTAGTGGGAGCTTCTGTGTGTAGAGGGGTGTCTGGGAGACCTGGGGCTCTGTGCTCTGGCCTCCCACCCAGGCCTGGGTCCTCATATTCCCCAACCTACCTCCCTGCATCAGCAGCTCAGGTGAGGGTGTTATTGTCCAGGGACCCAGATGTTCACGCAGCATGTGGGAGCTGAAGACCCGCAGCTTCTCCTGCCTGGGCCCAACCCCTGCGGGTGTCTGTGTCCCCCTCCCCTGCTCCCCCAGCCCCCCTCTACTAGAGTCAGTGATGTGAGGACTCGCACAGAAGTGAGCATAATAGATGGTCGTAGAGTTTGCTTGGTAGGTGAAGGGTGGTCCAAGGCAAGCAGAAGGGGTGGGAGGCGAAGAGGCTGGGTCTGGGAGCAGTGTGCTGAGCTGAGACAGACTGGGAGCGTGTGTGCGTGAGTGTGTGTACATGCTACAGGACCCACGTGCACACAACAGTGTGCGTGCGTGTCCGTGTGCAGGAGTACTGCGTTGTGAGTCCGATGCTGATGGGCGAACTGGAGGCACACAAAGTGGGAGATGGCAAGCGCGTCGTGTCCCTTGGGGAAGACAAGAATGGGCCTCTGTGCCCAGGCCCACCAGCCTCCCATGGAAGCTTTGATGCTCTGGTTTCCCAGAGAGTGGGGACCTCCTGTAGTCCATATCTGTGCATTTCCTAGTCCACCATCCCTCCCCATCCCTACTCCCACTCCCTACTCAGCTCCCACCCCCAGCCGTCTCACCTCACACTCCCCCTGCCTCCCCTGCTCACTTGTCTCTCACCCCCTGCCCGTCCCCACCCACCTTACTCATCAACACTTGGCCATACAGAAACTAAGCCTTCACCACCCACTAGTCCTTCTGACAGCCCATCTATTGTCTACTCAGCTCCCAGGTCTGGCTTGCTGTGAGCCCCAGGATGTGGTCAGTGGGTTCGGGCCGACTGTAGACCCTGGCTTCCATCACAGGTGTCTGTCTCTGGGCAGGCTGGCGCTCGATGCTGGCCCTGAGCTTCGTGCTGGAAGGATTTTTTTGGTTTCGTTGGGTCTTTGTGGCTGCATGTGGTCTCTCTAGCTGCAGAGAGCAGGGTTCCTCTCTAGTGGGGTGGATGGACTTCTCCTGCTGCAGAGCGTGGACGCTAGGTGCATGGGCTTTAGCAGTTGTGGTGCACGGGCTTGGCCATTCTTCAGCAGGTGGGACCCTCCTGAACCAGGGATTGAACCTGTGTCTCCTGCATTGGCAGGCAGATTCTTATCCACCAGCGAAGTCCAGAAGGGTCTTGCTCCTAAGGTTTTCACGAGGCCCACCTCTTCCTTTCTCCACAATGTGGCAGCCTTAGTATCTCTGCTGTCACCTCAGGGCTCTCCCTCCCTCAGATAATAAGTTCCCCAGACAAGCTGGGCCTCTGCTCACCCGGTATCCACCTTAGCCTGGCGGCCTTCTATAATGCTCCTGGCAGAGAGTACTAGAGGTGGGAGGGGTCCTGGGAGAGGCTAAAGTCTCGGCATGCCCTGTCTCCCAGGAGGTGGGCCCAGAAGTTGTGGAGGGCTCTTTGAGAGGACCTCAAATCTCCAGATTCTAGGGGAGCAGGCCATGAAGTCTGAGCTCGTAGTTTGCTTCAGAGAGCAAGTGGCCACTTGCTGCCTGGTCCAGCGTCCCGGCCCCTGGGGCACCAGGCAGTTCTGCACATCTGGGGCAGAGCCATGAGCTGTAGGTGGCAGGGAACTTTGGTGAGTGTTTTCATAGCCCAGTGTGCACCCAGGACAAGCAAGCTCAGAGGGCTGTGTTCACTGCCTCAGTCCCCTTGCAACTTACTGCCACCATCTACATTGGGGGGCCCAGATCTCATTTTCTCTTGAGCCATCAGAGAGTGCTTCCGGGAGGAGGGATCACAGAGAACTGAACTGCCTCACAGAGGGGTAGACCCTAAAAAGGTGGGACAGAGGGAACGGGCTGGGTCGGGCTAGATTTGAGGACAGCATGGGAGGCCAGAGCACTGTCTCTGGGGCCTGTTGAGTCCCTGCCCTGGGGGCTGCAGAAGAAACCCTAAGTTCCCTGATGTGTGCGCATGTGAGTGTGTAGTGTTTGTGCAAGCTGCTTGTGACTGACCAGAGGTGTGGCCATGTGCAATGTTGTGGTTTTGTATGTAGATTCCTGGCGCCATGTGTGGTTTCTGCATGTGGCTTGTGGTTCCATGCGTGGCTTTGTAGCTTTGTGTATAGCGTCATAATTCTATGTATGCCCACATGACTGTGTGTATATCTACCATCCCCTTTAGGCAACCCTAGTGGAGGACAATTACTTGGGCCCACTTTACAGGTGGGGAAACTAAGGCAGCAGGAGGTTTATGATGCATGAAATCCCAGGGGTTTTGATGGTCAGCTCTGCTACCTTCTGCTGCCCCACTTCAGGGTTAACAGGTGAGGAAGGAGACCCACGGGCATGCATGCGTGCCCAGGGCTGGCAGGAGGGTGGGCTGGCCTGCAGATGGAATCTTGGATCTCCTTCAGGACATGTACCTGGCTGCTCCTCAGGCAGGAAGCTGGGCTTTTTTACTACCTGTTAGCCACTCTCACCCCTTGTGCCAGAAAGTATTTGCTAAGGAACAGATGTTTCTTTCCTTCAGTCATTCGTTCATCTAGTCACCCATCCATCCATCCATTCATCCACTCATTTTTTCATTTGTCCATCCATCCGTGGATCCATCCATCCACTCATTCATTTGTCCACCCATTCATTTATTCATCCAATCATTTGTTCGTTGTCTAGATTGCTATGAGGCTGACATTGAGCCCGTGGGAACAGCTGGGCTGGGGGTCACTCAGCCTGGAGAAAGGACATGATTTCCACCTGAGGCTCACAATGTGGGTCTAGTCCTGGCAGAACTGAAGTGGGAGATGGTCCCCCCAGAACTGTGGGCTGCTCTGGGAGGTAGGGAGCTGCCTTGCAGGGATCTCTGGGTAGGGTCAGCTGGACACAGAGTCCTAGGCTGAGCCCACACCCCAATCATCTGTGTGTCCCCACTCAAGGGCCCCCACTTCCTCTCCCTGCTCTCAGCCCCCACTCCTTAGCTCAGGAAGTAAAGGATTTCCCACCACATGGCAGATGGTTTGGAATCTGTCAGTGGCTGGCAGGCCCTCACCCTCAGCACTCACTGAGCCTGAGGGGCAGCATGGGGCCATGCATCATCACTGACCTCCAAGCCTGGCTGGGGAAACCTGTGGAGGGGATAGGTGTGGCCAGGGGTCTCCTGTAAGCCACAGGTCCTGCACTGTGCCCGTCTCTCCCTTGCACACTGGGCTGAGGGCTCTGTGGGCATCTACTGCCCTGACCCTTGCAGCAACCCCAGCGGCTCGCCTGCTCCAGCCTTGGGCGTCTGAGCCTGCAGAAGGATGTCTGCACTAGCATTGGCCCTGCATGGTCAGACCCCGGCTTGCTTCCCTCACTCCTCCGAGGTCCTGGTTCCAGCCACTTGGAACTCAACAGGTACCTCAGGGCCTAGACAGGGCCTGGTTTCCTGCTGCGTGTACCCCTGAAGCCGAGTCCAGCCTCCTGTGCAGCATATTGGATAAAGTGCATGTTCCCACTAGAGGTGCCTTGACACGGCTACAGGCAGATTCCTGCTCAGGTGGACCCCCGGCTGCCCACTCTGGAATGCCCCTTCCCCTTGGCCCCTTGACGCACCCCACCGCCACTCCCTGCACCGCTCAGACCCAGTTCATCGTGTCCTCCCACAGCTCCACCTGGGTCTGCAGTGCTCTGCCGGTCTGTGGCCCCAACGGGCCTGGTTTGATTCTCCCTCAGCCCCCCTGGGATCCTTCTGTCAAATGTCATCTTCTCAGGGACATTTTCCCGAACCCCAGTGCCATTCTGAGTCCTGGCCTGCCTGCCCTGGGCCTCAGTGAGGAGTGGCAGCGTCCCATCCATCCCACCTTGGGTTGAGGCTCCTGGTGGACTCCCTGCGGTCAGAGATGAAGGCAGGGGTTGCGAGGAGGCCTGTCCCCCTGCCGGGGTGAATCTTCTATGGGAGAAGAAAGGCTCTCTCTGTAGCCCATTCTGTCCCTGTCCGCGTTCCCTTCTTCTGACCTGGGATAGAGACATGAGACTCTCTGGACTGGCAGCAGCCGTCTCTGGACCGCAAGGAGAGGGCTCAGCCACTGCACTGACCTGGGCCTTGCCTGGCCTGGCTTAGCCGCCTCTGGCCCCTCTAGCAAGACCGGATGCGTGTTGCTGTGGCCCCTGTTGTTCAGAGTGTGGGCTGCGCATTGGCCTCACCAGGCTCTCAGCGCCCTCACACCTGGCAGTGAGAATCTACCTTTCTACACAGGCCCAGGGTGGGGTGACAGAGAGCTCTGTGTTCTGTCTTCTACGTCATTCCTAGCTGGCAGAGGAGGGGTGCTCTACTGGTTTTCCGTGGGGGATGTCCTGCCTCTGTGATCAGGACTTTCTGCCTCCTTCGAGGCCCATGCAATGGAGATTTTAAGAATCAAATTTCAATGTTTTTAAAGAAAAAAAAAATGTAGTTCATTAATACTTGAAAGTTGGAGGTGTTCTGAGTGGTAAAATGTCTCCAAAGGGAATAAATGAAAAAAGAGTGTGAGCTCAGGGCCGGCTCTGCTTCTTCTTAACTTTGGGCAGTTTAGGGCCCCTACTTGTGCATCCACTCTCCTAGGAGGGCTTGGGCCCCTAGACAGAGGGTGGACATGGAGGGTGGCCCTTGCTGCAGTCCTGTGTGGTGGCCTTCATTTGCCCATTTCCTGGGTGCATTCCTGCATGCTAAGTCACTTCAGTCCTGCCCAACTCTGCAACCCTACGGACTGTATAGCCCACCAGGCTCCTCTGTCCATGAGATTCTCCAGGCAAGAATACTGGAGTGGGTTGCCGTGCCCTTCCCAGTGGATCTCCCGACCCACGGATCGAACCCACGCCTCTTCTGTCTCCTGCATTGGCAGCCTGGTTCTTTACCACTAGTGCCGCCTGGGACATATTTCCTGGGTGAAGACATTGACACTTTCAGAGAGGGAGAGGCTCCAAGGAGCAGGCCCTGCAGGAGGGACTCAGGACTCTGCTCGGCCTCCTCAAGCGCAGTAAGGGGCTTTATGGACAACTGGGATCCCTGCAGCTGCCCCAAAGGCCAAGAAGGACTGGAGGCCATCCGAACTCCAGTGGTCCCAGACCTGTCCCTGAGCAGAAGGCCTCCTCCTCTTGAAAGGGTGATGAGGTGGGAGCCCCTGGGACAGGCTGCGTGGGGCAGGGCCATGGGCTTTGATGAGGCCTGCATGTGTGGGAGGTGTGGGTGGGTGGGCCAGGGGCCACAGCTCTGGAGAAGGGGGAGGGATTATTGCTAATGGAGTCTTATAGACTCTACCCTTCCTACCACCCTCAGAAGCTGCCCGGAGCCTTCTGACCCTCATTCTGCCCTGTTCATTTCTCCCAGGTTCAGACTAAAGCCCCCGACCTCGAAGAACCACCCTCCTTCAAGTCCCCCACTACCCAGAGGGTCCTTCCAGCTTTGTGAGCTCCTATCTGCACTGCAATGCCCATCTCAAACACCTTTGGCCTGGGCTTCCTTCCCTGACTATACTCTCTGGAGGGAGGACAGACTGTCACCCCTATATGAGCATCTAGGCCCCCAGATGCTGGTCTATCCTGGTCTGCCCCCTCTGCTTCCTGCTGGTGTGCCCCAGGGGCTTGGCAGGGACAGAGTGAATGAACCATTTAGTGAATGAATGAATTACTGAACTGATGGATGTCAGGAGGACACCCAGGTAGGGAAACTGAGGCTTGGAGAGGGGAGGGAGAAGGCTAAGTCTCCACAGAACCCTCCCATGCCCTTCCTCTCCCCTTAGCCCACAGACAAATGTACTTTGTCCTCTCCTTTGTGCTGGCTGACAGCTCAGACACTGCTCTTGGGGTACTTGGCTTACAGGGGAAACTAGACACCAGACACCAATTTCCTTTGCCCAATGAGTCTCCCAGTGAGGACTGGGGGGCCAGCCCAGGGGCACTCGATGAGAAGAATCCTGCCTGTTAGATCTAGCCCTTGCATAGAACACAAGAAATGGAGCCTTGGGGACCCAGATGGACTTTGCCCTCCAGGCCAGCCTCATTCAACAGCTGAGACTTGGAGGAAACAGAGGCTTGGAGTCCCGGACTTGTTCTCCTTACAGGCTCCACATGTCCACCACTGCCCATGGAGTTCCTCCTGGGAAAGGAAGCTGAGATTGGAGTTAGTTGAGATCCAGGAATCCAGGGGGCTATGGGGGTGAGCATCAGGCCCTGCCTGGGGTGCTTAGGGCCCTGGTCTGCTGCCCTTGGAACTGAGAGTGGTCACAGTGCAGATGACCAGGTCCACCTGGATTCGGGAGAGGGGAGGCAGATCCAGGGAACTGCCTGTGTCCCTGTGCGGTGATCCATCCAAAAGAAATGTGCCTCTCGTGGTTGCACAGTACCACAGGGGGAGGAGAGGTGTGAACGCCTGAATACTGGTCACCTGCTGGACTCTGGGCCTCTGGGCCGTGTGGGCTCCAGGGTGGGCGGCGTGTAATTCATGAGAAGCCTGGCCAGGGGCCCTGCCCCTGTATCTCCTCCTCCTCCTCCCATCAGGTTTCTCCCTTCTTTGGGTCCCCAAGTTTCTCCTGCCCTCCAGGCTCCCGGGGCCCCACTGTCACTGAGGTGGCTGGCATAGGCTCCTGAACGGGCGTGCCTGTGCATTCAGACCTCCGTGTGCTCACATGTCATGAGCATGAGAGTGCGCTCCCTTCCCGACTAGCAGAGAGAAGGGCCCCACAGGAGTGCATGCAGCTGCAGGTTCTACGACCCACGGGAGCAGACGACACGTGGGTGTGATGTGTCCTGAATGGACCATGGGCAGCGTGCACCCTGGATGTGCCCTGGGTGCAGGCCGCGTCTGTGCTGCCAGGCTGTCCGATTCATGTTCTGTTCTGAGCCTGCAGGCTGCAGCCACCCCGCCCAACCTTCACCAGAGGAAACTGCCATTCTTCAAGCCACGTTTCCAATACATAGGTTTATTTTTTCAATGTCCAAGAGAAACACGTCCAAGATGCTCCAGGGGATAAGTGGCTTTCTTCGCCTTGTTTCTGTGTTTTGTCTTGCTGTTTCCAGATTGTGAATGTTTGAGAACTGGGGATGGGTGGGCGGAGAGGCCGGGGGCAGGGACCAGCACTGGCAATCCCCATGCTAGAGGACCCCTGGACTGGATCTGGAAGGGTGGGCATTTGGGGACCCCCTACATGCCCCAACATGGTCTAGTTCCTAGACTGGCCTCCCCCTGCCCCTAGGACTCCATACTGTGGACTCTTCCTGCACCCCCAGTGGTCTCTCCCCACCTCTGGGTGGCTGCTCCAAGGAGGAAGTGGTCAGGGAAGTTCCTGCAGGAGGAGGTGCTGGCTGGGCCAGCATGGTGCCCTCTGGGTTTGCAGAGGTTAGCATTGCCAGGAGGAGGGACCCTTGGAAAGCTCTAAGTGGCAGGCTGGAGTACTCAAGGCTCAAACCCCGCTGCCCCCGTGTTACTCCCCACAGGCTCTTTACACACCTTCCTCAGGGCTCACCCTCAGGGATGAGGCTGCAGTGCTTGCTCTGGCCAAGGTCGCCTCTGCTCAGGCTCTCACACTGAACCTGCATGTGCTCAGGGAGGCTTATCTGGCAGCAAGGCTTCCTCCCTTCTCCCAGCTTTCTGGGCTAACCACTTGATGGTCATCCGCTTTAAATATGTCCGTCCCAAACCCCCTAACTAAAGGAGTGAGTTATCTCTTCCCCTAGAGTTTTCCCTGGCAACCATAAGTTCATTCTCTTAAGTCTGTGAGTCTCTTTCTGTTTTGTAAGTAAGCTCATTTGTATCATTTCTTTTCAGATTCCACATATAAGGGATGTCATAGGACCTTTCTCTTTCTCTCTGACTTATTTCACTCAGTATGACAATCTCTAGGTTTATCCATGTTGCTGCAAATGATGTTATTTCATTCTTTTTAATGAAACATAGCCCTGAGACTTCTGATGGCCCTTGGCCCCACTGCCCTTTCCAGAGCCTTGGTGTAGCTTGTTGAGCTAGTCATTGAGAGCATCCCTGGCCCTGGCTGTGGGACCTGGCTCCATAGACTTGCCTGGGACTCTGAGATGTGGCCTTGAGCGGTTTATCTGTCTTACCTTTGCACCAGGATGCTGGCTGTACGCCTGATGTGTGAGCCTCACCTCTTCTGGGGTAAGCCTCTTCCCTCCCTAGGCCACTGTGAAGGCCCTAAGCCACCCTTCTCCCTCTCTGTGAGCCTGGGTGGGGGCACTGCCTGAAGGCCAGTGTGGGGAGGCCTCGGGGAGGAGGGAGAAGACCTGAGTAAGGATGGGGAGGAAGCCTGGTGCAGCAGCAGACACTGTACTCTAGGAGCTGGACTCAGAGTCTGGCCTTATCCTGAGGGCAGGGAGCCACTTAGAGGTTAAAAAAAAAAATTTTTTTTCCCATTCATAAATGTGATGCAAGCTCTTGCGGAGTTCAGAAAAGCAGAAAGAAAGGCAAGCCCTGCACAGCTCCCGTGGAGAAACTGGAGTGCCTGGAAGAGCCACGCAAGAGTCCTGGGGCGCCCTCTGCCTCCTTGCTCCCCTGCTTTCAGGGGCACTCCGTGCATTTCCAGAATTCCCTCCCAATCTCCATTTTGGCTGGGTGTGATCCAGAACCACAGCGTTTCCCTCGCAGTCCTTGCCCTGTGGCCTGCAGGCTCGGGTCCAGGCCAGCTCTCTAAGTGGTGCCCAGGGTCTTCTCAGAGCCAGCACCTGTTGTCGGCCATCTGGTTCAGGACGGGGGCTGTGTGACCCCCGCCCCGGAGATGCAGCTGTTCCCAGCAGCAACGCTTGTCCTACCCTGGGTTCTCAACTGGGCTGGAACTGGTGGACAGCTAATCCCTGCACCATGCGGCCATGGGGGCTGGAGCCTGTGGGTGCAACCCCTCCTGAGCTTCCTCACAGCATGGCAGGGTGGGGTGGGGTCCCGGCAAAGGGAGAGTGAGAGAGCACAGGTTCGAGGCGAAGGCTGCGTCCTCTTCTTGGAGGTCACCCCGAATGCCCTTCCACGTCTGAGAGCACTCACACAGTCCTCACTCTCACAGGAGAGCCCCCATTTCCTGGCAGGGAAGTGCAAGGGCCAGTACAGTACGCAGAGCTTAAAACATCAAGTGGCATTGTGGAAAACTCAGTGGGCCCCGGGTGTACAGAGGCGCTCTGCTCCCGGCCCCTTAGTGTCCACACCACAAAAGCCTGTTGCCTGCCGCTGCCCTGGCAGTAGGGACCCCACCCCCAGGGTGAGCTCTGCCAGCTTCCGTGGCCTTTGTGCCCTTCATACTTGTCTTTTCTGTCCCATTCTGTAGCAGGGGCCTTGCAGGCAGTTCTATTTTCTTGTCCTTGGAGGGTCCTGTCCCAGTATCTTCTTTGAAGTGCTGGTTTTTTCTTCTTGGCAGTTGTTAGATGTCCTGTGAAAATTCCACCCTCGGTCTGCTCTCTGACTCTCCACCTAGCCCAGGCCCACCCTGCCTTGGCTGAAGTTCCAGTTGGCTTGGTCACCTCTGCCATCCTGGGACCCCAACAGGTCTGGCATGTGTGAAGGGCTGGTGAGCATCTGTGGGGCCCACAGCAGCCCAAGTTGCCAAAGTGAGGGGCCCTCCCGGGGGGTGGCATTCACTGCCTCCTGCAGGGCCTGTATGTTTCTATGGACTCCCTCCAATGCCCTCCTGTAGCCACTTTTTCCTGCCTTGGTGTGCAGGCTTCTGGATTATAGCTGCCTTGCTCACAGACTCCCCCACTCCTGGCCTCCTGAGCCCTGGGGTGCTCAGGAACCTCACAGAGCACCCCCGCCCAAAGTCCAAAGTGGCCTGGTGCAGGCTGACCCCACCTCCCACCCTTGCCTCCTTGATGATGCCTCACACTCAGAGAGGGTCCCCCACCCTGGGGCCCTAACAGGCAAAGGTTGGAGGACACCAGGGTTGGAAGACAGGAGGCTGCCACAACCCCAGGGACTGGACTTGTGTCAGGGATATCTCATGGAGGGCTCTATCAGCCTCTAAGCCCCAGGGCCACACCAAGCTAGGGCCTTCTCAGCTCGGGGCCTGAGCCTGGACTCTGCCCATCTACAGTCAGCCCCAGGGGGGAGGCCTGGGGCTCTAGGGGGCAGCCTCTTGAGTCCCACCTGCCCCTGATGGCCACATTCTCCTGCCAGCCTGGCCTGTGTGATTCAGGCCAACTCCCTAACCCTGTTGGGACCCTCAAAATATATGAGACCCCAGTGTGGGTGGCACCCCAAATTCAGGTTCTGCTGGCCACTGGGAACTCAGGACAACCGGCTGAAACTGACCAGACTGTGCTTGAGGCTCTAGAAGCTGGAGCCTGGTACATATGGGGCCCGTTCAGGAAGGCTCCAGAGGAGGGGTCCCCCGGCCTGGAGAGGCACAGCGTGCATGTGGGTGAGTGGACTCAGGAGCATGTGCTGTGGGCACACGGGGTGGCTGCCCCGTGAACTGGTGGTTCGGGTCTTCACACTCTCCCAGCCCTAGAGGGAAAGGGCAATCCCTGTCGACTCCAGGACCTGGCTGGCCTGCCTGCCGAGACAGATGATGCTGTGAGATTTGTGCAGGACCAGGTGTTTCACAGGGCTTTGTGCACAAACTCTGCAACTTCCTTCCTCACAGACAAGGGAGCTGGCCCAGGGGGATGCCATGGGGAGGATGTCTGCAGCTTCCCCAGCACCCATGTCACCCTGTCTCCCTGCTGCAGCCAGCGGTTGCCATGAGTTCAAGGGCCATGTCTCCCCGTGGCAAGGCTACCTGCATTGGTTCGGCCTCCTCTGGTTCCCACAGAGCCTTCCTCTGCTGCCCGCCCACAGGGCAGCCCCACCTGCAGCATTCCCCAGCACCACCCTGGTCCAAGCTGCAGATTCTCTGGAGTTCAGGGGCATGCCTGACTCCACCCTGGTTCTGCCTCCCCGGGAGGACTCAGCATCCTGGCTGCCCAGGCTCCGCAGGCGCTCAGCACAGCATAGCTGCTGACATGTGTGTTATTTCACCTGCTGGATCCCAGCATTCCAGCGCAGGGCCGGGGAAGGTCATAAAAACGTTGCGGTAACCTATATATTATTTTTATGCTGGTGCTTAACATGGGGACTTTGACACACGTGCGGGAGCCCTGTTGTAAATCAGGCCCCTGGGCCCACTGTGTGCACACGCAGGGCCACCCGCACCTCTCACGTGTGCTCTGACCTGGCGGCTGCCCCTGAGTCTTTGAACTGACACTTGAGGTCCTTGGGCCAGTCTGGGGTCCGTCTGCCGGCTGCCTCCACCTTGTCTCTAATAAAGCTTCCCTGAGTTCAGGAGCAGGGAGGGGGGGCTCAGCTGGTGACAGACTCCACCAGCTCCAGGCCAGAAATTGAGGGAACGCCCATGCTGCGCTTGGCAGCCATGCATGCACGTGGGTACTGGTGTGCATTCTCCTGGGTGTATATATGAGTGTGTGTGTTCTCTTGGGAGCTGTGCATTCTCCTGGGTGTATATGTGAGTGAGTGTGTTCTCCTGGAAGAGGGAGTGTATTCTCCTGGGTGTATATGTGAGTGGGTGTGTTCTCCTGGAAGAGGGAGTGTATTCTCCTGGGTGTATATATGAGTGTGTGTGTTCTCGTGTTCTCCTGGGGGCATGTGTTCTCCTGGGTCTTTGTGCATGCATAAAGAGTGTACACACTGTACGTGCATGAGTGTGTGTGCATTCTCCTGGAGGTGTGTGCAAAAGTGTGTGAGTGTGCAAGGGTGTGTGTGCAAGGGTGGTTGAGCAAGGCATAGCACTTCCATTCACTCTAAGCCAGACTTCACAGTTCTGCCTGAGTTGCCCTCTGCCCAGATGGGCCAGGACTACCTCTCCAAGCCTTCCCCAGACAAGGCCCCCAGACCCTCAGGGCATGCCGTAGCTCCTAGGGTAATGGCTGAAGGCTTTCCCCTGGACAGACAGATGGACAGCTGCTTCTCAGAGCTCTGGGGCACTATACAGAGTCAGGCTCTCCTCACTAGCCCTCTGGGCCTGTTTCCCCATCTGCACACAGGACTGGCGCTGGCATTGGTAGGTGAGGTAAGGGGGATGGGGAGAGAATACCACTCCGTTTCTGAACAAGGAGCCTGGAGAAGCCATGCTGGAGAGGCGGACAGGGCTGGATGTGCAGCTTTGTCAGGAAAAAGGCCCTGAGAATGATTTGGCCTTCCTCATGGGTGGTGCCCACGGCAGGTCCGGGCCTCGGGCCTTCCTTACTGGCCCCTGACTGTGGACTCTATGCTGCCCTGTGACCCACTGCACCGGGCTGAGGCCCCAGGTGCTGTGTGCCATGGCCCCAGGCCCTGAGTGCCATGGGCCTTCCTGCCCTTGCACCTCCTGTAGGCTCCTGGAAGCCATGGCATCCAGCATTGCGTCCTGAGCCCACTGCCCTGGTGGGTGTGCCCTCGTCCTCTCTTCCCCCTGCCTGGGAACCAGCTCTGTTACACCTTTTAGGGGTCCTCATATCACACCGTGGCTATGATACAGGTGGACAGATATCCCTACCAGCTTTCTGGGGGGTGATCGGGCCTAAGACTGGGAGCTCTAGGACCTAGCAGCTCTGTGTGCTGCGTGCCTTGGTGGGCCTGGCACGACTCACCCTGAGGGTGGCAGATCACACCCATGGACACCTGGAAAACCACCTGGCCGTGGCTTTAGGGGGAAAGTGTTCTGGATGAGTAAGAAACAGCCCCCAGCTGAGCGGCCAACACAATGGTCAGCAGTCATCTACTGCCTGTTTTCGGAGTCTGGTCAGCAGTTCCGGCTTGAGGCCTCTCACTAGCAGCTGTCTTCCGAGAGGTCTGACTTGTGCCTGCTGGGCTGGAGGGCTGCTGGCCAAGGCCTTGGTGTCTCTCCACAGCACTGATTGGGCAACAGAGCGGCGGTCGTCCCCCGGGCAGGTATCCAGGGGCCTCGGCAGTGTTCATGTTACCTAGGAGTCGGTTGGTTGCACGACCACCCCTAGCTCAGGTTAAAATAACCCCCAAGGGCATGAAGACTAGGAGGCCCATCTTGGAGAATGGCTGCTTTCATGAGAGAAGGCCCTTCATTGACTGCTTAGTAAAAGTAGCTAGCAACTGACACGTAGGGGATGCCAAGCAGGGTCTGCGACTTGGGGCTAGGTAAGCAGCGGTCTCCTAGAAAAGGTTTCATTTCTTCCTGAGCCCAGGAAAGATGGTTGGAAACCCCAGGCCCAGTACTGAAGACAGCATGGAGGGGCTGGGGCCCAGGGAGGGAAATGCTGCTGATGCCTCCCGTCGAGAGAGCCCTCGGCTGTACCACAGGGGCCAGGACCTGCCTGTGTCCCCTCTGTGCCCTCACCCATGGTAGGTCCTTCCTTTACTGCCCTCTCTCCTTCTTGAGAGACCCTTGGACTGCAAAGAGATCCAACCAGTCCATTCTGAAGGAGATCAGCCCTGGGATTTCTTTGGAGGGAATGATGCTGAAGCTGAAACTCCTACTTTGGCCACCTCATGCGAAGAGTTAACTCATTGGAAAAGACTCTGATGCTGAGAGGGATTGGGGGCAGGAGGAGAAGGGGACGACAGAGGATGAGATGGCTGGATGGCAACACTGACTCGTGAGTCTGAGTGAACTCCGGGAGTTGGTGATAGACAGGGAGGCCTGGCGTGCTGCAATTCATGGGGTCGCAAAGAGTCGGACACGACGGAGCGCCTGAACTAAACTGAACTGAACTCCCTTCTAGAGCCACTGACCTTCAACTGGAAAGCAACGGAAGCACCTTGGGGCCTTTGGCCTTGGAAACCAGTCCACAGATTAGGGTGTCCTTGGAGGATTCTTGCCAAGAGGCTCTGAGGACCCTGGGGGGCTTGGGGGAGGGCCCAGGGACAGCCCGGTCCCAGATATTCTCTCAAGGATAGGGGTGAGATCACAGGTCCTTCCGGAGAATGAAAAGGAGGCGAACAGAAGCCATTCTGGGTAGCAGAACAGCCAACTCTCTCCATCTCCACCCAGGGGGCAGCAGAGTGGTTGGGATGACGTTTCCAGGAAACCTTAGGTGAGTGTGGCTGAGCCTGTGGCAGGGCAGGAGCTTGCTAGGGCTGAGCTTGGAGGTAATAGAGGGAGGGCGGCTTGCCAGTGCCTTGGGGAGGGGAGTCCAGAGGCAAACAAAGCAGGATGAAGGCAGCGCTCTGAGATCTAGAAGGCAGGCCAAGGAGGCAGGGGCTGTAGGGGCTTGCTGGTTGGAGGGAGATGGAAGGCAGATAGTTCTGGCTTGGAAGTGGCCACCTAGGAAGGACCTTTCCTGAGTGGGGGTCTTTTCCTGAGTGGGGGTCCTGGGGAGGGCGTGCTGGCCCCGGTTGTGGCTTAGGGGGAAAAGGGGAGAGAAGTGGCTTCTGGCCCAGCTGGCAGGAGAGTGGCCAGGACACAGCTGGCCTCGGGGACGCTTGGCTGGGTCCCAGGGTGGCTGGGTGGGTACAGAGAGGAGGAAGTGAGAACAGGCCCCCTGTGGGGATACTGAGTGCAGCCCCACCTTCCCAGCTCCTTGAGATGTGGGGACACGCAGGTGGTGGGGGGTGCTGAACTGACAAATAAGCTGCTTGCGCCGAGTGCTGGAGAGGAGGCCCTCCGTGCCGGCAGAAGGACCCCGGGGAGACAGGCATACCTGTCAATGTGGCCCTGCTGCTGGGCTGAGGTGGATGGAGAGCTGGCCCTGACCCTCCACCCTCCTGTGCTCTGGTCTGTGGGCATCTAGGTCACAGACATCAGGGCTGTGGACACCTGGGGCCTGGTACCTCTGGGCCTAAGGCAATCTCATCTGTCTAGCTAGTCCAGGCAGCGCTGTGGTTTGGTGGAGGTGGCATGTCTCCTGCACCCAGACCCAGTGGGCTGGGCTGGGCCTATTCACCCAGGATTGGCTGAGGATGTTTGTGTGGTAGGTATTGGGGGCAGCAGAGACTAGGTCTGCAGGAAAAGCAGAAAACATTATGAAAGAAATTGACTGTAATTTGGAGCAAATGTTTGATGCTGAGGCTCAGATGGGGGCCCCCTCCCCAATCTGACAGAGGCCTCACATTCCCACCATGCCCCCCACTACCCTGCAGCAGCCAAGCATCATCCCACATGCCACTATCACCCCGCACGGCAAGCCCTGCGTTAGGGGATGGAGAACCGTCTCCTGCTCCACCTAGTCACCCCCATGGGATGCAGGAATGGTCCCTGAGCCCCACTGCCCAGGCGTGACTTGGCGCTCCCAGGCCCCAGGGGCATCTTGTCAGGGCCCAGGATGGTGGCCCCACCTTGCTTCTGGATTCCCGGGGCTGTCCTTCACTTTGCCCAAAGTGGAGGGGACCGTGCCACCCTGCCCTTCCTACTCAGGTCTGCTCTCCGGCTGACCCAGGCTCTGTGTGCAGGCGTCTGGGGGCTTACAAGGCCGGATTTGAGATCCAAGGGGACCGAGGAGAGTCAGGGCAGTTTGCTGCACCAGTGGCCTGGTGAGGGGAGCTGGCTGAGAGCTGCAGCACACACTCACGTATTTTGAAAGGAGACAGGAAGTGGTATCTGCCTCCACGCCACTTCACTTTATTGGAAAGAAAGAGAGGAGAATGACAAACAGTGGCTTCTACAGAGCCACACAGGTGGCAGGAGCCAGCTGGGGGAAGGGGGATACAGACTGCTAGGCTGAAAGTAGCCCCCTGATGATGCTGGCTCCCAACCCCCACAGGGTGGCCCAAGGGTGGGATGGGTGCCAATGAGTCCCATTGGCCTCAGCCCAGGTCTCCATGCTGACTGTCTGCCTGCTGCCCCGGGTTTGGGGACTAAAGCCCAGGGGTCTTTGGGGGTGAGTCTTGCTTGCCCTTACCCTCCTGGCATAGTTCTGGTTGAAACCTGACTTGTCATAAGATCTCTTTAAGCCACCACATACCCTCAAATGAAGGCTCTGCTATAGCCATGGGGCCTGTCAAACAGTGGTTTTGGGGTGGTGCTGACTTCTTCAGGGACCTGCCTCTGACCTCTCACTTCCAGGTCTACCCAGGGGTCAATTTGCCTCTGGAGTCCAGCTCTCTCCCGTCACCACCTCAGACAGACCTTAGTGTGTTTTGCCCTGTCTCTTTGGAGCCTACCTACAGGGACCCCAGAAGCCCCCAGGTCCGGGTGTGTGTGTGTGAGCGGTTGGAGGCGGTCACAGTGGGTAAGAGCTGGTGGGGGCCACAGCCCAGCCCCCAAGCAGTGGAGGCTTGCAGCCCCCTCCCTGCCCCCCCCCCCGCCCTCCCCAGGTTGCACACCCGTGGGCCTGATGGCAGGCAGGAAGGACTGCTCTCCTGGACTGCTGGGAGGAGGAAGGATGCAGAGATGAGGGAGAAGAATCAGACTTGATGTCCCTCACTGGGCTGGGCCTGGATTCTGGCTCCCATTCCAGGGACTGTCTGCTCCCGGGCAAGGGATGGGCTCAGGCCACAGCAGTGGGTGGCAACCCAGAGACCCCAGTGGGGCCCAGGGAAAGAGACGGGCTGAGAACCTGGAAAAAACACTCTCACTAAGAACACAAACAGGGCTCACCCTCTGCCAAATATTCCTGGAAAACGTTTAGGACCTGTATCAACATATGAAATTTCTATCAAACTTTTATTAACCGGAGCCCTTTGCTGTCAATCCCCATCTGATCCCTCTGGACATTCCTGGGAGGGGCCTGAGCTTGGGTTACTGGGAGGGCTTGAGGTAGGGCAGGGCTGCAGCTGTCCCACAGTCAAAGCCAGGTTGGTTGCAGCTTCCCCAGCTGCAGCAACCAGAACCAGGCCCGCTGAGTGACCGAGACCCGAGATGGAGCAACTGTCGTGCTTCCGTGGGTCATGAGCCCACACTTCCCATGCTCAGAGCAGCTCCTCTCACACCCACCCAACCCAGGACTGCTGTCAGCTGCTTCCAGAGGTTCTGGACTGTGCACAGTGGGGATGCTTTTATGGGGTAGGAGACTCATAAAGAACCAAAAGCCCCACTTAGGAGCTGAGAGCTGGGCTGGCTCCACAGTTAGGGAGAGGGAGGCTTAGGCAGGACTTCTGGGGGGAGGAGGTCCTCAGGAGGGGGCTTCTGGGGAAGGGCTTCCTGGGGAGAAGGGTCCCGTGGCGGGGGGTCCATTCAGCCCCTCCTCTCTAGGACTAAGCCACTGGGACCCCTCAGACCTGGCTATCCACTGGCCTCCACCCCACTTCTTCCCATCCTGCACATGCTCCCTCCGTTTCCAGGCCATCACAGGATGGAAGTTTTCTCCTGTTCCTGGAGGGAGCGGGGCTGGGCTCATTTTGTTCTGGGAGAGCATCCCAGAGATCTTCGTGGGGTGGGGGGAGATGGGAACCGATGCTGTTATTCCACACAGAAAGATTGGCTGCTTTCTTTTTTTTTTTAATTTTATTTTTTATTGAAGGATAATTGCTTTACAGAATTTTGCTGTTTTTGAAGACTGTTTTCTTAAAGACGTATGTATGTATGTATGTATTTTTGCCAGCTCTGGCCAGAGCCAGGGAGATGGTGTTGCATGAGAACAGCCCCCATCCCCATCAGGGTCACCCCAGCTGACTCACAGCTCTCTGAGATGGAGACGGAGGGAAGGAACACTGCGTGGTCCCCTTGGGTTCTGTCTTGGCCCCAGCCTCCAAGTGCCTGAGGCTGGGTCTGTTTTGGGCATTAAGGTAAGTGGAGAGTTGCAGCGGATGGGGAGCATGGGGCGGGTGCAGTGCTGTTTTTGTGATTGGCGGCAGGGCCTGTGTGTGCCTGGGCCCCTGGGGAGGAGGAGCCTGAGAGAGTCCCTCTCACTGAGACCTTCCTGGATGGGTGGGGGCACAGAGCAGCCCACATTCCCTTGACCCCCACAGTGCCTCCCTACTTGGGTCTTTTCTTCTGCTTTGGGGGATGTGGGCCAGGCAGAAAGGTAGAGTGCAGCCAGGATTCAAGTTGGGGGCTGGGGGTTATTCAGCTGATGGCATGCTCCTCCCCCGGCCCCAATCCCTGCTTTGGGAGTTCCTGAGACTCAGTGGTCAGTGAGACCTTGGACTGTGGATTAGAGGGCCGGCCTGACCAGGACAGAGCTGGGGGTGAAGCACTTAAACTGGGGCTCTCTCTTGAAGAAGTTCTGGGACAGTTAACGGTAGAAGACCCCCCCCTCCCCCCACCCACACCCTGCAAACTACACACACACAGGGGTGGTCGGGGAGTACAGACACAGCATGTTGGTGAAGGGATCCTGTTTCCCTTTCCACCCATTTCTCTGGGATCAAAGTCTTTCCTCTCACCTTTCTGAAGGCCACAGTGGGGTGTCAGCCCCCAGCACTTATTAAGCACTGACAGTAGGCAGCACCCCAGCAACGATGACCGGGAGGAAGGAGAGTCCTAGTGAGAGAGGTCTTTAGGTGGACCGGTGGGGTCTAAGCCAGCATGCTGGTCTGCACTCCACCTCGTTACTCATTTACAGATGGGGAGAGGGTGCGTGCCTTGGGGTGTACAGGCATTTTTCTGGGACAGACGCCTTCGGCATAGGGCTGGCAGGATAGCACACCCACAGCAGCAGGCACCGTGCCTGCGGTCTGCACAGAGATTTGCATTAAACTTAAATCTGCAGCTCCAGGCCCACCCTGCTCACAGCAACCTCATCCCCTTTGTCCAACATCCCTGGAACCAGGGGAAGACCAGGTGGTGGGGAGGCTCCCAGAGCGGCAGGGAGAGATGAGGGGCTTTGGGATACGGAGAGGCTGCAGAAGAGGGAGGGGTGGGACAAGGGGAGGGGCTTGGGGGGAGTCCTGGGAAGGGGGCCGGGCCAGGAGACCCAGTTTCAGGGGCGGGGGCCTCCCAAAAGGGGGGAGGGGCGGAGGATCCCGCAAGCCTGGCGGCGATCCCAGCCACATCGGTGGCCATAGCAGCTGGCCAGGCGCGGGAGTAGGGCTGGCCGCCAGGGTTCAGATGTTCTTTGCGGTACAGTGGGACGTGGTGTAGGGGTGGAGCCACGGACAGTGCTGACCGCCAGCTCAGCCCTGCCTCACATATCAGGAGGTCCTGGAGACCCTGGGAAGGGAGGGGCTTGCCTGGGACTGGGAGGGCGTGTTCCAGACCCCAAACCTAGCGTCCTGCTTAATGCAGAGCGAAAGGGATCCCTCGTTATCGGGGGTGCCGTCCCACACTTCAGATCCTGGCTGGGTGCCAGGAGAATCGGAGACTTTGGTCGCTTTCAGGAACTTCAGCTGAACTGGCCTGAGGAACCATCCACTCAGACGTGATGGGCCCTGCAGGAGATCCAAGTGAACTTGTCCCAGGAGTGACTCTAGGAGGGAACTGCCATCCTAGACCGGAAGCACAACCTAGACTGGGGTCTAGGCTGGCTCTCTATGACCCTCCTGTCCCCAGCCAGGGGCAGGAGCAGGCCTGGCCTGGACATTTGTCTCGCTGAGTAGGCAGAGAAGGGGTGATGCCTCCCTGTGAAGTGAAAGGCTTGGT
Organism: Oryx dammah; assembly: GCF_014754425.2. NCBI lineage: Eukaryota > Metazoa > Chordata > Mammalia > Artiodactyla > Bovidae > Oryx > Oryx dammah. The sequence continues at coordinate 104,348,637 of NW_024070189.1, read as the reverse complement.
CCTAAGCTTGATGGGGCACAGCCTTCTCCCTGACCCAGGTACAGCTGGCCTTCCTAACCCCTGGGCCTGACGGAGGGTCTTCTCAGGCTGTTCTGTGAAGAGGGCTTGTGCTGGACCAAGGGAGGCCCTTCTGCTTTTGCCTCCTGCCCTGTCCCCACACTTTCTTGTCCATCTGGGCAGTGGCCCTCCCCAAAGGACACACCTGCCCCAGGGACCTTCCAAACTGCCTGGTGCAGGGCTCAGCAGCCAGGGTCTGGGGAGGGGCCCCAGACATGGACACTGGCATTGAACACTGTTCGTAATGCTGAACATGCTGCGATCTATCTCACAGGTAAGGATAGAACTTCAGAGACGTTCAAATAGTTCGTTACGCCCAGGTAGTGACAAAACCAGCTTCAGGCTCCCTCTGGGTCCTCCCACCTGTGAGGTAGAGGGAGGTGGCTGGCGGAGCCACAGCTGTGAGAATGCAGGTGTGTGCAGGTGTGAGGAGAGAGCAAATTTGCCAAGATGGGGTGTTCAGGCTCTCACCACATGTTCTGCAAATGATGACTGCGTAACAGCTGAGCTCATTTGTAGCCCCGCGCATGCGGGTCATGGGGTACTCGCTCGGTCATGGCCTACTTTGTGCTGTAGAGACATGTGAACTCCACCTAGAAAGTGGCGGCACTCTACTGCTTCAGCACAGCTATGTCCATTGGGTCAACCAGGGGAAGAGAGACTACAGCGTGTCTGCAGCTAAGGCTACAGCGTCAGCCAGGAGAGAATGAATGTGTCTGCAATTCTTAGGGCTCCTCAAGTCTCCTTCCAGCCTCTTAGCTTAGGCCTCGCCTACCCTGGGTTCAGCAAGCAGTGCGTACGGTGGGAACAGCAAGACAATTGGAGTCACGAGCAGGATCAGCAATACAGCAGGTAAGGCTGGCATGTGGGGCTGTGTTACCCCTCAAGCTAAATGCTGAGGCACCGGCTTGGTCTTGGGTGTGGGGTGGAGGGGCTGTCTGACTTTTGGGATTTAAGGGCCTGAGAGCCTTCTGTTGAGCTGTGAGAATTTCTGACGAGCATGAGTCTTGTTGACCCCTGTCCTTACCCACCCTTGACACTCCTGTGAGGGATTCAGAACCTGGAGGGGAGTGAGGAGTCAGCAGGTCTCACCACCCCATGACCCAAGCGCTCTGCACACGTCCCCATCAGACGGACAAAGTGAGGTTCAGAGGCTGAGCTACCAGCCTGGGCTACAGTGAAGGTGGTGGTGGATAGTGAGGCCAGGCTGGCCTTGGATGCCCTCCCCCTCCTCCCACCTCACAGCCCCCCCGACCCCACTCCTCTGCCAGCATCGCATGCAGCCTTGCAGAGGAGCCTTCAGCCTGCAGTTCTCCTACCCCATCAGTGTAAGGGAAGCCTGCTTTTGTCCTGGCATCTGCATGGGTGTTAAACACTGAGAGATGTGTCCAGCTGGACTGGGACAAGCTTCTGGCCACACCCTGGCCCACCCACCCACGGCTTGAGGTACACCCGAGCTGGTCTAGAACCCAGAACTTTCCCAGTGGCTGTGTCTGGAAGGTGTGAGGATGGTGGGCAAGTAGTATTCTACCTGCAGTGTGCCCAGGACCCTCATCTTGCTCAGTAAGTGCGGGCAGGACACAAGACTATCTGGCCCTTTGGTTTGTCTGGTTTCATGTTTTGGGGTTGGTGTATCTCATGAGACTCAGATCCTGATTTTGCTGGGCCTGAGTGGAAGAGGTAGGCTAACTGAGCCATCAGAGACCAGACAGTCCTGGAGAGACCTGTGTTGCTCCACTTTGAGACTGAGGCCCTCCACCCACGCTGCCCCAGCAGCTCCCAACCCTGAGCTGGCCCCGGCCTCTGACCTCTCCAATCTGGACCTGGGCAGCCTCTGCTTCCTCTAGTCCCTAGACACAGACCACATAGGGGTGGGAGCTTGTTCCGATGACCCTTCTCCCTGCCCCATTCTGTCTTCTGACCCCCTGCTCCGTACTCTCCCCTGGTTCCCCTCCTCTCTCTTCTTTTCTCCCTCTCTCTGTTTCTTCCTTCCTCCCTTTTCCCTCTCCTCATCTTTTTTCTCCTGCCCCTCTTTTTTCTTCTGCCTCCCCTCTCCTCACCTCCCTCTTCCTCCCTTCTCTTCTTGTCCTATTTCCTGTGCCCTTCTCTTGCCCTGGCCCAGGGCCTAGGACCCTCTTGCATGGTTGAGGGCTTTGACAACAGAGTCACTCACCCTCACTGTGGAGTGCCCCCACCGACCCTAATTCTTACTGCACACCTATACATCTCTGCACAGATGCCTGCTGCAGAGAAGCAAGTTGATGTGGGAGACTCGGGGGATGGCCCTCATCCCAGCATGCCCAGGCACGGCAGGATAGCCCACTCTCAGCCCAGATTCTCATGTCCCTTGGAGACTGGGGATAAATCAGTTTCCATGGCTCATCCTTGAGTAGCCTTCAGAATCTTTGGCTAATGTTAGAAACTACTTTATATGCAGTACGTTTTGAAAATATCCAGGAAAAGGGATGTTTGTCAGTGTTTAAAGGCCACGTGCGCTTCATGAGCCTCTATTTCTCCCCACGGCTGAGCCCGCTCCAGGATCTGACAGCAGCGCTGCCTCCCTGAGGGGCATGGCCACCCACCCAGGGCCCCCACTGACACCTGTCCTGCCCTCTCTCCTGGAGGCAGGCCTGCCAGACCACCTCCACCTTCAGGATTGGGAAGGGCCAGGAGTGCACACTGGCCCCGCCCACTTTGGCCCCGCCCACACCATGGAAGCGCCCCGCCCCAAGCCTAGTCCTGTCCGCATTCAGAGAGAGCCGGCCCACCAGGGCCCCATCCTTGACCTGGCCCCTCCCCAGCCCGCCGAGAGCCCCGTCTGCAGCCACCCCAGCCGAGAGCCCTGTAGACTCACTGCAGACTCACTGGAAGCAGGAGTGGATGTTGGGAGCACCAGCTGTGGGTGAGGACGGTGCTGCTGTTCATGGCAGGTACGGGGGTCCACTTACTGCCTCGGTGACCTGGTCTTGAGTCTCTGGGGCACACAAGTGCTGAGGTTGGGACGCAGATGGGGTAGGGGAGGCGTTTTTCGTAAGCATGCAGTATTCATGAATGTCCGCCTTCTAAGGAGACCTCAGCGTCCTAGGCCCCTCGGGTCTTCGGAGACCTGTGTGCTTCTGCCCTCACTGAGACTGGCAAGGAGCAGAGGGGATGACAGGCGCACAGGCTGCACCTGCTCCTCGTACACTTGCTTTTGGAGCCCGTCGACGGCTGCCCATCGCCTGGGGGCTCCTAGGCTGGGGTGGGTGGGTAAGATGGACGGGATGCGGAAATACCAAGCTCACCAGCAGGGAGCCAGCAGAGGAGCAGGGGCCCAACAGAGGCTCACACCCAGGACTACAGTGCCGCGGCCACGTGGGAGGCTCCCTGAGGGGCCCCTGCTCCCGGGAAGGCTCCGGTGGTGGGTCCTAACTGTCTCGGCAGTGTGCGTGATTTATGATATGATTTTGTGATATGCAGGTTTTGCTCGTTTTGATTCCCGGCTACATTTTTTGCGATGGATGTAGCTGCTGCTGTAAATAGTGTTTCTCTAGTATTTTCTGTTTGCTCCTGTATAAAATCCAAATGACTTCTTATACGGTCTCAAATCCATGCACCTTACTAAATTTCTTTAGAAACTCTCCAAAGACATAGGGATTGAAAAAATTATCTTATGATATTAACTTCTGATTGAATTGTTTTGCAGAGACCTTGGCCTGTATGACACATGGTGTTGGAAATTGTTTCTTATGGTTTAAGAGATGGGGAATTTTTATGGAGGCTGCCAGCACCTGGGAAGTTTTGCTGCTGCTGCTGCTGCTGCAGCAAGAGGGCCTCTGCTCCCTGGGCAAGCTTGCTGCTGCTGCTGCTAAGTCGCTTCAGTCGTGGCCGACTCTGTGTGACCCCTAGACTGGAGCCCACCAGGCTCCCCCGTCCCTGGGATTCTCCAGGCAAGAACACTAGAGTGAGTTGCCATTTCCTTCTCCAATGCATGAGAGTGAAAAGTGAAAGTGAAGTCGCTCAGTCGTGTCCGACTCTTAGCGACCCCATGGACTGCAGCCCACCAGGCTCCTCGGTCCATGGGATTTGCCAGGCAAGAGTGCTGGAGTGGGGTGCCATCGCCTTCTCCACTGGGCAAGCTTACGTGATGCCTTTTCCATCTGTACTGGTCCTCTCTGCTATGAGTTCTCTCGGAGTCACATATTCCTTTTTCTTGGACCTCTGGCCAATATTTGCCTGATATATCTCTCCTTGTGTTCTTGCTTTCAGCTTCTCTGTGTTCCATTGTTATATTGTGTTGCCTGAAAACAGCATAGAACTGGGAGTTATAGTTTTTTGTTTCAACCCAATATGATCCTGCCTTTTAGATGTTAAGAACAGCCCAGTATTTATTGTGACTATTGATGTATCTGGATTTGTTTCTTTCAATTTGTCTTTATTTCCACTTTAATTAGTTCTTTTCTACTTTCTTGCCTTAATGGAGATTTTTGTTTTAATACTCCCTCCCACCTTTATTGATTTTTCTCTATACAGGCTTGAAATTTATACATGCTGATTCTAGTCCTTCAATTCTGCCTCTTGATCTGTTTAACCTGACTATTAAGTTAACAGAGACTTAAATATTTGATTACCTCCAAGGCAATAAAAGTACATTGGAATGTGTTAGCTCCAGTCATCGTTTTCCAACTTAGTATTACTGAGTGTTTTAGTTCTTTCTTTAACCTCACAAATTAGATGTTGTTTTATTGTCTTATGGACAGTGGTTGTTTGGATTCATCCACATATTACTGTTGTGTTTGTTGATCATTTCTTCTTACACACTGGACTCCTTCCAGGATTATTTTCCTTCTTCTCCAAGCACCTACTTGAATTCCTTGAGAGCCAACTCTGGTGTTAAATTCCCTCCATTTCTGTTTATCTTGAAGTGATTTTATTTTCCCTTTGTCCTCGAGGAGTAGATTTGCTCATTACACAATTCTATGTGGGCATTAATTTTCTTTCAAAACTTTGTAGCTGTTATGCTAATGAGCTGAATCTATTGCTACAAAACCAATCACGTCAAAACTTAGCTGTGCTATGTCATGCTAGGTCGCTTCAGTCGTGTCCAACTGTGTATGGCACTATGGAATGGGCTCCTCTGTCCATGGGGTTCTCTAGGCAAGAATACTGCAGTGGGATCTTCCTGACCCAGGAATCGAACCTGGGTCTCTTATGTCTGCTGCATTGGCAGGCCGGGGTCTTTACCACCAGCACCACCTGGGAAGCCCTAAAACTTAGTTGCTTAACACAACGATGATTTTCCATGGTTTCTGTGGGTCAGGAATTTGGGAGTAGCTTAGCTGTTCTGTTCTGCTTTAAGATCTGTTGTAAAGTTGGATATTGTTTGAAGGCCTGGAGATCTGCTTCTAGGGGAGGTCACATGGCTGTTGGTTAAAGGCCTCAGTTTCTCTCCACAAGAACCTCTCCACAGGCCTTCTAAGTGTTCTCCTTCCAGGATGGTTGACTTTCTGCAGAACTTGCAGTCCAAGAGACTGAGGTGGAAGTACAAATGCTCTTCATGTTTTAGCTTTGGAAGTCACACATCATCACTTCCTCAATATCCTTTTGGTCACAGAGCCAACCCTATTCAGTGTGGCTGCTGCAGGCAAAGTCACTTCAGTCACTGCAACTCTTTGCAACCCTATGGGTCATAGCTCTCCAGGCTCCTCTGTCCATGGGATTCTCCAGGCAAGAATACTGGAGGGGGTTGCCATTTCCTCCTCCAGGGGATCTTCCCGACCCAGGGATGGAACCTGCATCTTTTACGTCTCCTGCCTTACAGGTGGGTTCATTACCACTGGTGCCACCTGGGAAGCCATTCAATGTGAGAGGGGGCTACAGAAAGGCACAAATGAAGTGAGGGTTACCGGAGGCCAGTCTGAGGCTACCACAATAGCTTTAGCATCAGTCCTTCCAAAGAACACCCAGGACCGATCTCCTGCAGAATGGACTGGTTGGATCTCCTTGCAGTCCAAGGGACTCTCAAGAGTCTTCTCCAACACCACAGTTCAAAAGTGTCAATTCTTCAGCCCTCAGCTTTCCTTCACAGGTTTCCAAATAAATCCTTCTCACTTTCTCTTAAGAGATTCCAGATAGACACAGATTAGATCCTCCCACTGTATCCCTTGTGCCATTTAATCTCTTTTTTGTTTTTTCCACCTTCTCTGCTGCATTCTGGATAAATTCACTGAGTATGCCTTCTGCTTCCTGACTTCTCTCTTCAACTGTGTTTAATCTGCTGCTGAACCCAGCTACTGTGTGCACATTTCTTTAAAATTTCAGTAATTATATTTCACTTTTTAGAAGTTACATTAAAATATTCTATTAATTCCTGAAGGTTTGCTTTTATACTGTGTAATTGCATCCTTTATTTTTCATTTTAAAAAAACATTTCACTTGAAAAATAACATCTGTACATAAAATTTCATAAAACAAGATTGTACAGCTGAAAGTTATCATAAAATAAATGCCTTTATGGTGAGAACATCACCCAGATCAAGAAATAGAATGCCTCTTGCAGCCCAAAAGTATCCTTACGCTTCTAATAACTCTTTCTTCCTCCTTGTAACTCTCTGTAGGCAACCACTATTCCAACTTTATAATTTTGTTTTTTTAAACACCTACATTCTTAAACACCATAGTTTATCCTTGCCTGTTTTCCGAATGTCATGTAAATGGAACTACGCAGTACATGTTTTGTTGTGTTCAGCTTCTTTTATTCAATATTAGAGCTGTGAGATTCATGCATATTGTTGCTTGTTGTAATCTGTTTATTTTCATCGCTGCATAGTATTCCATTGTGTGAATATACCACTCTTAAAAATACCTTCTGTTGCTGAATGTGTTTTTTTCCCTCTTTGGGTCAACTGTGAATAATGAAGGCTATGTTTTGCCAAATGTTTTACTTTCATTTCAGGTTCAAAGGATTCATTAACCAAAAAAACAACTCATTACAAACAAACAATTTCAATATTTAATAGACAATAATTTAACTTAATTTCAGTATACAGTCATTGAAAGAAAAGAGAAACAGAAACAATAGAAAAGAGTAATAGCACATATATCACCAAATTGGGCTGATCAACACCCAGACTTAAACAGCGTGCTGGGAGTTTGTGTGTGTGTATGTATGCATGCCCGTGTGTGTGTGTGTGTGCGTGCAAGTGTGCATGTGCTCAGTCAGTCGTGTCTGACTCTTTTGTGACCGCATGGACTGTAGCCTGCCAGGCTCCTCTGTCCATGGAATTTTCCAGACAAGAATACTGGAGATGGTTGTCATTTCCTTCTCCAGGGGCTCATCCTGAACCAGGGACCCAACCCACGTCTCTTGTGTCTCCTGCAATGACAGGCAGATTTTTTTAGCACTGTGCCACATGGGAAATCCAGCATGCTGGGAAGTCCCTCATTAACAGCAATCTGCAGTCCTGATTGGAGAAGGTCCTGGGTAGTGTGTCCACTCCATGGGTGAGACTTCAAACTGCAGTGCTGGGGGCTCCCACTTATAATCCCAAGCTGCAAACTGGTATCATTAGTTTGTGTGCAAAAATGCAGCTCTGGTTTTACCTTAACATTTTACAAGGCTGTCTGTTTTTATGTTGTGAGTCATACGATTTTGCTAAACCCTGGGTGCAGTTGGCCAGACCTCCAGGGGCTCAAGAATTCCAAGACCCACTCCCTTTCTTATCTAAAGTGCCACCTGACTAGATGTGCTTGTGGGCAGACACGGAATCCAAGCAATGTCCACACAGGCCAGAAGCAAGATCAGAGGTCTTCTCTTCTGCTTCTGAAGCCTGAACAAGACTTTCTCCATTTTGATTTCCCTAACTGGCCATGAACATAATTTATTTGTATTTCTTGTTGTACATGTGCATCCATTTCTTTTGGGGTATTAACCTAAAAATGGATTGCTGAGTCAAAGGATGGAGGCATATTCAACTTTAGCAGATAGTGCCAAACAACTGAACCAATTTAGATTTTTTCTAGAGTGCACAAGAATTTTCATTGTTCCATGTGGCTATTTTTTTTTTTTTAAGTATTTGGTATTGTGGTGGATATGGAGTTGTATCTCATTATTATTTAAGCTTGCATTTCCCTGATGAGTAATGAATTGGTTATTTAAATATCCTCTTTTAAGAAGTGTCTATTCAAGTATTAGCCATTTATCTATTGGGTTATCTTTTTCTTGATTTTTTTGAAGCTCTTCATATTTGTCAGTTTTGTGAGTTATATTTTCTTAAACTTCACGGTTTCTCACTGATTCAACATGTGGGTGCGTACTTGCGTCCGACTCTTTTCGGCCCCATGGACTGTAGCCTGCCAGGCTCCTCTGTCCGTGGGCTTTCCCAGGCAAGAGTACTGGAGTGGGTTGCATTTCCTTCTCCAGGGGATCTTCCCAACCCAGGGATTGAACCTGGGTCTCTTGTATCTCCCGCACTGGCAGGTGGATTCTTTACCACTGGGCCACCTGAGAAGTCCTGGGCCACCTGAAGAGTGTCTTCCAATGTCCTCAATAGTGTCTTCTGATGAAAAGAAAAATTTAATTACAATGTTCAAAATTTCATGTTTTTCCTCATGGTTAATGCTTTTTGTGTGCGCATGTGTGTGTGTGTGCTTAGTCACTCAGACGTGTCTAACTCTTTGTGACCCCATGGACTGTATCCTGCCAGATTCCTCTGCCCATGGGCTTTCCTAGCCAAGTATACTGGAGTGGGTTGCCATTTCCTTCTCCAGGGGATCTTCCCGACCCAGGGACTGACCTCGGGTCTCCTGCATTGCAGGCAGATCTTTACTGTCTGAGCTGCCAGAGAAGCAGTAGTCGTATAGGAAGAGGAGAACGCTAAGCCAGGGTATGTTCTGCACTGAAGCCCAGAGAGAAGTCCTTGCGTGGGAACTGGTGGCAGAGTTGCTGCAACCTTGAGACAAAAGGACTGACCATCCTGGTCAGATCCTCCATGGGCCCAGGCTCAGGTCAGCCTTGCAGCAGAGGCGGTGCTAGCTTCCCAGACCAGGCACTCCCACTTGGACAAGGATAACCCTCTTGAGAAGAGCAGCTGTTAACTACTCCAGCCAACACTCACAGCAGCTGGCTGTGGGCACACCAGCTGCTACAGAGGATCTGGGAGAAAACCAAGGGCATCTACTACATCCTTACTGCTCTTATTAAATCCGCTCTATCTGGCTAGCTTCCTTGAGATTTTGTTGGTCACACGTTCTTAGAAAATGTTGAAAAGGACAGTTAGTGGGATACACCATGCTCCTGCTGCTGCAGTAGGTCCTAAGCCTGATGATATTCATCATCCTCACCCTCCCCATGCGATGTCCTACTGACGTTTGCTGGCCTTTGTGGTTTGCCTAGGGGCCAGGGATAACCCAGATTCTTGTCCTTGAGGAGTATGAGACATTCCTCAGGCTAGAGTGACTTCATTCGCCACTTACAATCACAGCTAAGCATTTGAAGAGCAAAGGACACCCCTGGGGATTGCTTGGGTCTAAGACATTCTTTCTGACCCTGCCTCCGTTATGTAGCCCCAGCCCAACTCCTCAGGATGATCAAGGTTCATTAGCCATGTCAGCAGAGGTTCTCAATCTGGTGGAAGCTATCACTTGAAATCTAGTGGGACTCTTACGGCACTCCCTGGTAGAATTCTCTCTTTTCAAGACCTAAGATATCTGCACCACAGAGCAGACATTGATTTAAAGTACATGCCACATGTAAAAGAGTCGGTGGGAATTTGCTGTATGACTCCGGGAACTCAAACTGGGGCTGTATGACAACCTAGAGATGCGGGATGGGGTGGGAGGTGGGAGGGAGTTTCAAGAGGGAGGGGACATATGTACCCCAATGGCTGATTCATGTTGACGGATGGCAGAGACCAACACAATGTTGTAAAACAATTATCCTTCAATTAAAAATAAATAAATTAAAAAAAATAAAGTACATGCCACATTCTGAGACATAGTGCCCCATCCTTGCAGAGTTTTTACATCTAAGCTGGTACCTCCTCTGCATCTTTCGGAGGCCAGTCAAAGACAGCTTCCGACTGGTGGGAGAGGTGGTGGGTTCCCTGTTTTAAAGGGGACCCTTTAGTGAGGGTCTGTGGGATCCTGTGGAGGTAAATCAGACATTGGTGAGCTTTGTGTTGGCTGAACCACTGCAAGTTGGAAAGGCAAAGTCAGTCCCGGTGAGAAAGAAAGCTGTCCAGTTGCAGGCAATGTGGCCCTGAGCTGGTAGGTTGCTTTCTTTAGGAGGTTGTGCAGGGTCTTAGCCTGGCCTCCCGTCAGCCTCCATGAACTCCCTGCACAGCACTTGATGACGGCTGAGTCTCCCGCAGTGGCTGCCCTCAGGTGGCTTCAGCATGTGACAGAAAAATCTCACAGCTTTGTGCTCTCTCCCCAGAACTCCTGCTTCCTACACTCCCAATTTGCTTCTTCCAGGCTCCTTGCCTAGCCTAACTATTTGCTGCTCACATTTAGCTGGATTTCCTGCTGCCTCCATGTCTCCCTTATACTTTTATCTTGGGCTGCAAGATAGATGGTCTTAGGAGGAGGTCCATGCATTAGGAGGTACCCATCACCACTGTTTTCAAGGTTTTCTCTGGGCACAGCAGCAGTCCACTCACTGAGCCAACCCATCTTGATTTTCTCTTCTTTGTCAGCTAGTCTTAAGGGCCCCCAGCAGGCCAGGAGGGCTGAGGAAGCGCTTCTGTATGACAGCAGGACATGGCTTAAAGAACCCAGCTAACTGTTCCTTCAGCTTACTCGCCCCTCTGGACCTGCCTGATGGTGACTAGCAGGGCCCACCTAACGTTATGACCTGGAGAGCCTGGCAGTACTCAGCTTGTCATGGACAGTTCGGGCCACAGGGCCACTCAGATTCCGCGGTTGGATGCTTGCTTTCTGCCAGTGTCAGGAACTGCAAAAATGGTGAATGAGAAGAGTGTGCCCTGCGAACCTCCCAACCGGAGCTGATCCGATGTTCCTCACAGTGTCTTTCTGCACCTCATACCTCTCTGGTGCCATGGGATCTAATGAACTCCAGTATCCAGTTGGTAAGCCTGGTTTTACTACAGCTGGGACCTGATGTAAAACCGTTTCCTGTCTGGGCTTCATGTGATGCCGTCTCCCCAAGTGCAGAGCATGCTGCCTCCAACAACCAGAGCGGCACTGTGCTTCCTTCTTGGTGGGAGGAGGTGTGAGGTGCAGTGTTTTACCCTTCAGTTTGGAAGAGAAACACCAGTAAGTGCTGTGGGGGCTTATATCCCATTCCAATGGGGAAAGTGTCTGAATCTCTTTAGGATTTACTGTCGCCTGCCCCCCGCAGAGTGTCTTTCCAAGGATCCAATATGCTTGGCTTTAGGGAACCTGAAGAGTGACCACCAGGTGGACATGGAGATGAACCTGACTTGTTATAGGTCCCTGTACACTCCTCCTCCATAGGGAAGGCTGTATGGCACTTTGGGTCTCTATCTGTCAGAGCAAATATGGACCCTGTGTTCCACATCCTTAAAAGATCTGGGTCTTCTCCTTCTCCCAAGATATAACTACTCTGTAAATGGTCATACATCCTGTTGGGAAAGACTGGAGGAGTCACTACTGTACATGCTTGCCAACATGTGCAAGGTCCTTCATAGGACACAGGTTCTGGGTCTGAACACTGGCTTAGATCTGGAAGCAAGGGCAGAGATGAAGCTTTCCTCTGGGATTGCTGCCTCATCCTTCTTCTCATTCTGATTTTTTTTTTTGTTTGTTTGTAAGCTATCTATATTGCCTCAGAAACACCAAGTTCTTACCAAGTTCATCTCCATAGACACCTGAGGGTCAGAGCCCCTGGGCTGCCATTCTGACCTTGCTGCCCATGATGGTACTTGTTCATCCTGCTTCTGATGGTCATGTATTGCCCTGACCTCCTTTTTCCAGGGCCCAACATCCCCATGGTTACCAGAGAGCCCAGACTGGGAACAGAATCTCCTACATTTGGCTCTGACCACAGGCGGGGATGGGGGGTGCTTTCTAGGTGGCTTTAGTGGTAAAGGACCCACCGGCCAATGCAGGAGACGTAAGAGATGTGGGTTCGATCCCTGGGTTAGGAAGATCTCCTGGGGGAGGGTATGGCAACCTACTCCAGTATTCTTGCCTGGAGAGCCCCATGGACAGAGGAGCCTGCTGGGCTACAGTCCATGGGGCTGCAAAGAGTTGGACACAAGTGCAGTGATTTAGCATGCACGCCACAGTGGAGAGCTCTCTGCGACACACCCCAGGCCCTTGATACACGTGGCGTTTTCGAAGTCCTCCTGTAGAATATGGCAGCTAGTGGTTTCTGGTTTCATATAACTGACATATCTAGCATGCCCACTTCTGTAAAAAGGACATTGGAATTTTGATGGGCATTTCATGTAATCTGTAGATCACTTTGGGTAGTTTTGGATTCTCCTGGGAATATTTTCTTAATAAGCTGCCTGTGCAACAATTCTCATCTCAGGGTCTACTGCTGGGGAGACTGGCCTAAGACAAGCTATTTTACTGATTTTATTTATTTATTTTTTATTGAGGTAGAATTCACATAACATAAAATTCACCAGTAACCATTTTAAAGTGTACAATTAGCGGCATTTAGTACAAATTACATCCTTTATACATTTGTGTGCCCTTTAAAATAGATTTATAATTACTGTCTTATGCACATGTCTTTTTAGTCACATAGGAAAATAAGAGGAGTCACAAGCCGTAAGCCAGCGATGATGGCCTCTACGTTCACCTGTGTGGTTATGACGGCCAGTGCCCTTGTTTCATGCACAGCCTCAAACGACTGTCCAGCGTCCTTCTGTTGTAACTTCAAGTGGAGCATTTCTTATAGGCCAAGGCTACTCATAACAGACTTCCTCACCTCTGGCTAATCTGGGAATACCTTTTATCCTTCATTTTGAAGGACAGTTTTGCTGCTATGGAATATTTTGTTGACACTATTGGTATTTAAATTTCAGTGATTATGTATTTTTAATTCCCCAAATTATATTTTCTGCCATCTGTGTTTACTTCAGAATATCCTGTCCTTGCACCCTAGGTTGCTACTCCATCCTCTTATCTTTCTGAACGTATTAAATATACTAATGAAAGTCCTTCTAGGGACTGCTCTATTAAAAATTTTTATTGGAGTATAGTTGACTTACGATGTTGTGCTAGTTTCAGCTGCACAGCAAAATGGATCAGTTACATTTACATATATCCACTGTGTTTTAGACTCTTTTCTCATATAAGCCATTATAGGATACTGAGTAGAGTTCCCTGTGCTGTAGAGTAGGTCCTTACTAGCTATATATTTTATATATAGTAGTATGTATGTATATCAATCCCAGTCGCCCAATTTATCCCTCCCCCGCAACCCCCTGGTAATCAGAACTTTGTATTTTACATCTGTAACCCTATTTCTGTTTTGTAGGCAAGTTCATTTGTAGCCTTTTACATATTTCACATATAAGTGATATAATATGATATTTGTCTTTCTATGTCTGACCTCACTTAGTGTAACAATCTCTAGTGCATGCCATGAGTGTGTGCTAAGTTGTTTCAGTCGTGTCCAACTCTGTGTGACCCCATGGACTGTAGCCCACCAGGCTCTTCTGTCTGTAGGATTCTCCAGGCAAGAATACTGGAGTGGGCTGCCATGCCCTCCTCCAGGGGATCTTCCCGACCCAGGAATCGAACCCATATCTCTAATATCTCCTGCATTTGCAGGTGGGTTCTTGACCACTAGCGCTACCTGGGGAGGCCCTAGGCCGATTCATGTTGTTGCAAAAGGTGTTATTTTTAAATTTTTTATTGCTGAGTAATATTCCATTGTATATATGTATCGTATCTTCTTTATCCAAGGAATCGGTTTATTATTACTTTTCTTTCAACCTAAGTTCTGTTAGATTTACCTTCTTTATGCTATTTCCCAACCGATTTTTGGTTGCATACATATCAAGTTTGTTTTTCTTATTGTGTCTGTCTGTGTGTGTTGAATAGTAAAGAGTGGTTTCCACCTATACTCTAGCTACCATCTCGAGGCAGAGGGTTCTCCAGGCTCATTCCTCTTCCCTCCCAGGAAACCACGGTCTGAGTTGCTTAGCTGCCCGCCCATCATGGTTTCCTCCGGTCTTTCCATTGTGTTCAGTGGAAGTGTTGAATACAAACAGACCCTAAGTAGCAAGACTACAAGTAGGACCAAGGAGCCCAGACTGGTGAACAAAAAAGGGTGTTGGTTAGGCATCCCCTGGGAGCTGACCAAAGGTGGGATGGGGCAGACCAGGCTGTGGGGAGCAGCTCACTGTCCACTGTGGATTCAGCTGCCTGCTAACTCACAAAGGCTCCAGAAGCCAGAGTTGAAATTCTCCTACGTGCAGGTGTGTGGTATCCCTGACATTGGCCTGAAGAACAGGGGGCTCCTCAGAGTGTCACCCTTGAGGGTCCCCTCCCACAACCCTTGCTGGGACAGGTGTACACACACGCAGGACCCCTACCCAAAGGGGCTGACAGGGAGTGGCCCCGCACCCAGTCTGAGCTCTGCACATGCTGCCATTCGTTGGATGCCAGTACTTGGCTCACCAGTCCCTGTCCCGCAAGGTTCCCTGCAGCTGCTCCTGCAGGGCCTGGCTGGGCATGAAGCTGTGCCCCTGCAGTCCCTAGAGCCAGGCCTTCTAGGCCCCTGTGATCTGTGCACACTTGGACTCCCTCTGAAAGCTTCCCATGCTCAAATAAGTGAAATACTGGAAACTGCTGGATTCAATGTTTTTGCCACTGTAATTCAGCAACTCCAAGCCAGGTGTCGCTCACTTCGTAACTGCCTGCAGAAGGTCCTTCTGGGTACAGAAGCCCACTCACACAGACAAATTGGGAGGTAGGAGCTTACTTCCAGGCTGACTGTGAAAGGCCCCCTGGGCAGTGGGATTGCTCAGTGGGTTGTGACTAAAAAAGCAGCCTCTGATCTTACACTGTTGGTTCTTGGAGGAACCTTGAGGTCTGAGCTGAGCTGGCAGGGAACTGACCAGTGCTGGGCTGATGCCCGGCCTCTGCAGCTAGGCTTCCCTGAGTGACAGTGTGAATACACTGTGATGTTTGAATCATGATTTCATGTTAAATTTTATCAAAGGTGTTCAAAATGCTCCTACGTCTTTTCTTTTTTGTTCTTTTGATGTTTATTAATAGTTATGGTTTTTCTGCTGTACAACTATCATTGTCTTTCAAGAAGTAATAAGAAAATGAATGGAAAACAAAGGAAATAAAGTCCCTTTTCAGAGAATTGATGATCTAACTCAGAAACCTAAGAATAATCTATAGACAAATATTGCAACAGTTGGAGTTAATCAGATTTAATGGTTTGGAGATCAATATACAAAGTAATTGGGTGGTGCTAGTGGTAAGAAAGCCATCTGCCAATGCAGGAAAGCTAAGTGACATGGGTTTGATCCCTGGGTCAGGAAGATCCTCTAGAAGGCATGGCAACCCACTTCAGTATTCTTGCCTGGAGAATCTCATGGACAGAGGAGCCTAGAGGGCTACAGTCCCTAGGGTCGCAAAGAGTCAGTCACGATTGAAGAGACTTAGCCTGCATGCATACATACAGAATAATTACACTTCTCTCTTAAATAGCAAGCAGCTAGCTGAGACTTTCAAAGGCAGCCACTGAGGGACTTTGTGCTCTTCAGAGGCCTCGTCAGACCAGGGGTCAAAAGTTGTTTCCAAAGCCCACCGAAGGATGGCCCTACTTGGGTAGGAGGTGTGCCTGGCAACTGCACGCACAGGAGCTGGTGGCAGTGTGGAGCTATGGCATCACTGTGACCGCAGGAGGCACGAACACAAGAAAGCCGCAGCCCATGTGCCTGCCTTCCCTGCACTCTCATTTGTAAGAAAATTGCATGATCAGTACCTAATGTGGCCTATAACAATTAAAAATGGCCTGTCCTGGAAGAGACTCACAGGCGAGCTGACATGAGACCACACACCGAGCCAGGCACCCAGGGAACAGCAGAAACTTAAGGTAGATGCAGAGAGGAAGCCGCTGGCCCACGCCACCACGGCCCCTGCCCGTTAATGGTGAGAAGTGACAGAGCTCTGGATGGACGCGCTAGCCCTGAATACCACTGAGACCAAGGAGGTGCCCACAGGAGGGAGTCTCCCTGCCAGGCCTCTCAGGACTGCAGCTGTGCAGGCAGCAGGCTGAGTGGACAGCTGAGATGCTCTGCAAACAGAATAAATGTTTCACAGTCTTTTGGTGTTGGGGAAACAAAGGCCAGTCAGTGGGAGGGGTACTGGAGAGAGCCTCGGTGGGGTAAGTTGAGGACCAGGAAGACCTTTCCAAGGGCCTTTGCCAGTTCTGGGCATCCTATCAGCCAGGCTGTGGCTTGGCTGCAAGTGGCTGGAAAAGAGGGCCCAGCAGAGTCCTGGCAACTTGTTGGGTTGGGTGAAAAGCGAGAAGAGCTGCGAAGACAGTTCCCCGAATAGGGGAAATTCTGAAACTTCAGACAGCAGATTAAGGTCCAAGACAAAAATCTCAAGAGGCAAACTCATTTTCCAGCTGTCTTTGATGAAGAGACCTGAGTAGGCCTTTGGGGGAACATAGGATTTCTCTGAAGTTCCTGGAGCTGTGACCAGACTGCACAGAGCCTTGATCCCAGTAGCTCCCCATGGTCATTAGACCATGCCTGCTGTTGCCCAGCAGAGGGGACCAAAAGACCTGTAGCTTCCAACATGCTTATGCAGAGGAATCTGGCATTCAAGCAAAACTTACTAGGCAGTGAGAGAGAGGATCAAGTACCCTCACTTCAGAGGGAAACAGACAGTAGTTAGTCTTGCCTTTGCCAAGCATCCCAAAGTGTGAGGAAGAAGCCTGTGTTGCTAGCAGCCTCTCATTTCTCTTGCCCCCCAGGTCTGGGTGTCTCTTTTGCCTGAGCACTTCCCAGAGCCCCCTAGTGCCAGGGAATGTGTCAGCTTATGGGGGGCAGTGCTTAGAGGTCCAGTTGCCAAAGACTGGGAGACTCAGACATCAGCCATCCCCTTGAACACTGGGAGGATGTCCCCTGCTTCATTCCTTTTCTCTTTAGGATCTCTGTCCTGTTGGGTGGGCAGGCCCACCTCATCCTGGTCATTTATATAGGCATTTCTTTATGGCCATTTATTGCCATACCAGTGCCCTTAACCCATTCCACCTGAAGCAATTATTTTCATATTTTCAAGGTACATTTTTATTGAAATGTAACAATGTGTAAATTGTTATTCTGTGATGATGATAAAGTTAGATGTGATTCACACTTAAAATTAACCATTAACCATTTAAAAGTGAACAATTCAGGGGCATTAAGTACATATGCCCTATTGTGCAAAAACCCATCTAATTGCAGGTGTTTTCATCACTCCAAAAGCAAAAACCATACCAATCACCAGTTGCCCTGGGACGTCACCTCATCCCCACCCTTAGCAACCACTAATGTGCCTTGTCTATTTGGATTTACCTCATGTGGCCATTTCACATAAAAGATATCACACAGTAGGTGTCCTCTTGTGACTGTCTTCTCTCACTTCACATGATTTTATTTTAAATTTATTTATTTTTAATTGAAGGATGACTGCTTTACAGGATTGTGTTGGTTTCTACCACACATCAACATGAATCAGCCATGGGTATCTATGTCTATCTATCTAGATATTCCCCACCTTGACCCTCCCTCCCACCCCTCCCCCCCTGCCACCCCTCTAGGTTGTCACAGAGCACTGGATTTGAGCTCCCTGCATTATACGGCAAATCCCCACTGGCCATCTATTTTTCCATATGGAAGTGTATATGCTTCAGTGCTGCCCTCCTAATCCATCCCATCCTCTCCTTCCCTCACTGTATCCACAAGTCTGCTCACTATGTCTGCATTCCCATTGCTGCCCTGCCTATAGGCTCATCAGTCCTATCTTTCTAGATTCCATATATACGTGTTAATATATGATATCTATTTTCTCTTTCCGACTTACTTCACTCTGTATAATAGGCTCATCCACTTCATTAGAAGTGGCTCAAATGTGTCCCCTTTTATGGCTGAGCAATATTCCATTGTATGTATGTACCATAGCTTTTTACCATTCATCTGTTGATGGACATCTAGGTCACTTCCATGTCCTAGTTGTTGTAAACAGTACTGCAGTGAACCTTGGGTACATGTGTGTCTTTCAATTATGGTTTCCTTAAGGGATATGCCCAGTGCTGGGACTGCTGGATAATATGGTAGTTATATTGTTAGTTGCTCGTGATAGTCTTATGATCTTTGTATTTCTTCATAGTCTTAACTTCTCCTCTTTCATTTCTAAATTTATTGGTTTGAGTCTTCTCCCTTTTTTCTCGATGAGTCTGGCTAGTGAGTGGTCTGTTGATTTTGTTTATCTTATCAAAGAACCAGCTTTTAGTTTTATTGATCTTTGCTCTTGTTTTATTCATTTCTTCTTCGTTTATTTCTGCTGTGATCATTATGATTTTTTCCTTCTACAAACTTTGGGGTTTTTTTTCTTCTTTTTCTAGTTGCTTTAGGCATGAGGGTAGGTTGTTTATTTGATTTTTTTTCTCATTTCTTGAGGTAGGATTGCATTGATATAAGGTTCCCTCTTAGAACCACTTTTGTCACATCCCATAAGTTTTGGGTCATCATGTTTTCATTGTCATTTGTTTTTACATATTTTTAAATTGCCTTTTTGATGTCTTCAGTGACCTGTTGATTATTTAGAAATGTGTTATTTAGCCACAGGTGTTTGTGCTTATTACAGTTTTTTTCCCCTGTTGTTGATATCTAGCCTCATAGCGTTGTGGTCAGAAAAGATGCTTGATATGATTTCAATATTCTTAATTCAATATTCTGTGGCTTTATTTGTGACCCAAGATGTGGTCTATCCTGGAAATTTTTCTGTGTGCAGGTGAGGAAAGGTGTATCCTGCTCTTTGGGGATGGAATATCCTGAAGATATCAATTAGGTCTGTCTGGCCTAATGTGTGATTTAAGGCCCGTGTTTCCTTATTAATTTTCTGTCCAAATGATCTGTCTGTTGGTGTAAGTGGGGTGTTGAAGACCCATACTATTATTGGGTAACTGTTCATTTCCCCTTTTATGGTTGCTGTTGTTCAGTCATGCATTTGTGTCTGACTCTTTGTGACCCCGTGGACTGAAGCATGCCAGGCCTCCCTGTCCTTCACCATCTCCTGCAGCTTGCTAAAACTCATGTCCATTGAATTAGTGATGCCATCCAACCATCTCATCCTCGGTCGTCCCCTTCTCCTCCTGCCTTCAGTCTTTCCCAGCATCAGGGTCTTTTCTAATGAGTTGGCTCTTTGTATCAGGTGGCCAAAGTACTGGAGTTTCAGCTTCAGCATCAGTCCTTCCAATGAATATTCAGGATTGATTTCCTTGCAGTCCAAGGGATTCTCAAGAGTCTTCTCCAACACCATAGCTCAAAAGCATCAATACTTTGGTGTCTGGCCTTCTTTATGGTCCAACTCTCACATCCATACATGACTAGTGGAAAAACCAATGCTTTGACTAGATGGACCTTTGACAGTAAAGTAAATGTCTCTGCTTTTTAATATGCTGTCTAGGTTGGTCATAGCTTTTCTTCCAAGGAGCAAGCGTCTTTTAATTTCATGGTTATAGTTACCGTCTGCAATGATTTTGGAGCCCCCCCAAAATAAAGCCTGTCACTGTTTCCACTGTTTCTCCATTTATTTGCCATGAAGTGTTGGGACTGGATGCCATGATTGTCATTATTTGAATGTTGAGTTTTAAGACAGCCTTTTCACTTTCCTTTTCACCTTAATCAAGAGGTTCTTTAGTTCCTCTTCACTTTCTGCCATAAGGGTGGTTTTATTTGCATATGTGAGATTATTGATATTTCTCCCAGCAATCTTGATTCCAGCTTGTGTTTTATCCAGCCCAGCATTTTGTGATATACTCTGCATATAAGTTAAATAAGCAGGGTGACAATATACAGCCTTGATGTACTCCTTTCCCAATTTTCAACCAGTCATTGTACCATGTCAAATTCTAATTGTTGCTTCTTGACTTGCATACAGGATTCTCAGGAGACAGGTAAGGTGGTCTGCTATTCCCATCTCTTTAAGAATTTTCCATAGTTTATTGTGATCCACACAATCAAAGGCTTTAGTTTAGTCAATGAAGCAGAGTGGATGTTTTTCTGGTGTTCTCTTGCTTTTTCTATGATCCAATGGATGTTGGCAATTTGCTCTCCGGTTTCTCTGCTTTTTCTTTTTTTTTTTCTTTACAGGCAGTTTATTTTTTTTTTTTTTTTTATTTATTTATTTATTTATTTTTAATTTTTACTTTACAATTCTGTATTGGTTTTGGCATAGATTGACATGAATCCACCACAGGTGTACATGCGTTCCCAAACATGAGCCCCCCTCCCACCCCCCTCCCCACATCATCTCTCTGGGTCATCCCCGCGTGTCAGCCCCAAGCGTGTCATATCCTGCATCAGACATAGACTGGCATTTCGATTCTTACATGATATTATACATGTTTCAATGCCATTCTCCCAAATCATCACACCCTCTCCCTCTCCCTCTGAGTCCAAAAGTCCGCTATACACATCTGTGTCTTTTTTGCTGTCCTGCACACAGGGTCATCATTGCCATCTTCCTAAATTCCATATATATGTGTTAGTATACTGTATTGGTGTTTTTCTTTCTGGCTCACTTCACTCTGTATAATCGGCTCCAGTTTCATCCATCTCAGCAGAACTGATTCAAATGTATTCTTTTTAATGGCTGAGTAATATTCCATTGTGTATATGTACCACAGCTTTCTTATCCATTCATCTACTGATGGACATCTAGGTTGTTTCCATGTCCTGGCTATTATAAACAGTGCTGCAATGAACATTGGGGTACATGTGTCTCTTTCAATTCTGGTTTCCTCTGTGTGTATGCCCAACAGTGGGATTGCTGGGTTGTAAGGCAGTTCTATTTGCAATTTTTTAAGGAATCTCCACACTGTTCTCCATAGTGGCTGTACTAGTTTGCATTCCCACCAACAGTGTAGGAGGGTTCCCTTCTCTCCACATCCTCTCCAGCATTTATTGCTTGCAGATTTTTGGATCGCAGACATTCTGACTGGTGTGAAGTGGTACCTCATTGTGGTTTTGATTTGCATTTCTCTAATAATGAGTGATGTTGAGCATCTTTTCATGTGTTTGTTGGCCATCCGTATGTCTTCTTTGGAGAAATGTCTATTTAGTTCTTTGGCCCATTTTTTGATTGGGTCGTTTATTTTTCTGGAATTGAGCTGCAGGAGTTGCTTGTATATTTTTGAGATTAGTTGTTTGTCAGTTGCTTCATTTGCTATTATTTTCTCCCATTCGGAAGGCTGTCTTTTCACTTTGCTTATATTTTCCTTTGTTGTGCAGAAACTTTTAATTTTAATTAGGTCCCATTTGTTTATTTTTGCTTTTATTTCCAGAATTCTGGGAGGTGGATCATAGAGGATCCTGCTGTGGTTTATGTCGGAGAGTGTTTTGCCTATGTTCTCCTCTAAGAGTTTTATAGTTTCTGGTCTTACATTTAGATCTTTAATCCATTTTGAGTTTATCTTTGTGTGCGGTGTTAGAAAGTGATCTAGTTTCATTCTTTTACAAGTGGTTGACCAGTTTTCCCAGCACCACTTGTTAAAGAGATTGTCTTTACTCCATTGTATATTCTTGCCTCCTTTGTCAAAGATAAGGTGTCCATATGTATGTGGATTTATCTCTGGGCTTTCTATTTTGTTCCATTGATCTATATGTCTGTCTTTGTGCCAATACCATACTGTCTTGATGACTGTGGCTTTGTAGTAGAGCCTGAAGTCAGGCAAATTGATTCCTCCAGTTCCATTCTTCTTTCTCAAGATTGCTTTGGCTATTCGTGGTTTTTTGTATTTCCATACAAATCTTGAAATTATTTGTTCTAGTTCTGCAAAAAATGTCGCCGGTATCTTGATAGGGATTGCATTGAATTTGTAAATTGCTTTGGGTAATATACTCATTTTCACTATATTGATTCTTCCGATCCATGAGCATGGTATATTTCTCCATCTATTAGTGTCCTCTTTGATTTCTTTCATAGTTTCTTTATAGTTTTCTGTATATAGGTCTTTAGTTTCTTTAGGTAGATATATTCCTAAGTATTTTATTCTTTTTGTTGCAATGGTGAATGGAATTGTTTCCTTAATTTCTTCTTCTACTTTCTCATTATTAGTGTATAGGAATGCAAGGGATTTCTGTGTGTTGATTTTATATCCTGCAACTTTACTATATTCATTAATTAGCTCTAGTAATTTTCTGGTAGAGTCTTTAGTGTTTTCTATGTAGAGGATCATGTCATCTGCAAACAGTGAGAGTTTTACTTCTTCTTTTCCAATTTGGATTCCTTTTATTTCTTTTTCTGCTCTGATTGCTGTGGCTCTGCTTTTTCTAAGTCCAGCTTGGACATCTGAAAGTTCTTGGTTCACATACTGTTGAAGCCTGGCTGGGAGAATTTTGAGAACTGCTTTATGGTTGTTAGCATTTGCATTATGTATTTAGGTGCTCCTATGTTGGAAGCATAAATTTTTATAATTGCTATACCTTCTTCTTGGATTGTTCCTTTGATCATTATGTAGTGTCCTTCCTTATTTCTCATAACAGTTTTTATTTTAAAGTCTATTTTGTCTGATATGAGTATTGTTACTCTTGCTTTCTTTTGATTTCCATTTGCATTGTGTATCTTTTTTCATCCCCTGACTTTCAATCTGTATATGTCCTTAGGTCCAAAGTAGGTCCTTTGCAGGCAGTACATACATGGGTCTTGTTTCTGTAACTGTTTAGCCAGTCTGTGTCTTATGGTTGTAGCATTTAATCCATTTGCATTTAAGGTAATTATTGATATGTATGTTCCTATTACCATTAATTATTTAGGTTTATTTGTGTGTGTGTGTGTATTTAACTTATATGCAGAGTACATCATGAGAAATGCTTGGCTGGAGGAAGCACAAGCTGGAATCAAGATTGCCGGGAAAACATCAATAACCTCAGATATGCAGATGACACCACCCTTATGGCAGAAAGTGAGGAGCCTCACTTTCACTAAAGAGCCTCTTGATGAAAGTGAAAGAGGAGAGTGAAAAAGTTGGCTTAAAGCTCAACATTCAGAAAATGACGATCAGGGCATCTAGTCCCATCACTTCATGGGAAATAGATGAGGAAACAGTGGACACAGTGGCTGACTTTATTTTGGGGGCTCCAAAATCACTGCAGATGGTGATTACAGCCATGAAATTAAAAGACGCTTACTCCTTGGAAGGAAAGTTATGATCAACCTAGATAGCATATTAAAAAGCAGAGATACTACTTTGCAAACAAAGGTCCGTCTAGTCAAGGCTATGGTTTTTCCAGTGGTCATGTATGGATGCGAGAGTTGGACTATAAAGAAGGCTGAGTGCCGAAGAATTGATGCTTTTGAACTGTGGTGTTGGAGAAGACTCTTGAGAGTCCCTTGGACTGCAAGGAGATCCAACCAGTCCATCCTAAAGGAGATCGGTCCTGGGTGTTCATTGGAGGGACTGATGCTGAAGCTGAAACTCCAATACTTTGGCCACCTGATGTGAAGAGCTGACTCATTTGAAAAGACCCTGCTGCTGGGAAAGATTGAGGGCAGGAGGAGAAGGGGACAATAGAGGGTGAAATGGTTGGATGGCATCACTGACTTGATGGACATGGGTTTGGGTGAACTCCGGGAGTTGGTGATGGACAGGGAGGCCTGCCGTGCTGTGGTTCATGGGGTTGCAAGGAGTCGGACATGACTGAGCGACTGAACTGAACTGATGTGGGTCTTTCCTTCTCTTGTGTTTCTTGCTAGAGAAGTTCCTTTAGCATGCATTGTAAGCCTGGTTTGGTGGTGCTGAATTCCCTTACTTTTGTTTGTCTATAAAGCTTTTGATTTTAACATCAAATCTGAATGAGATCCTAGCTGGGTAGAGTAATCTTGGTTGTAGGTTTTTCTCTTTCATCTCTTTAAATATATCCTTCCACTCCCTTCTGGCCTGCAGAGTTTCTGTTGAAAAGTCAGCTGTTAACCTTACAGGGGTTCCTTTGTATGTTATTTTTTGCCTTTCCCTTGATGCTTTTAATATTTTTTCTTTGTGTTTAATTTTTTTTTAGTTCAATTAATATGTGTCTTGCTGTATTTCTCTTTGGGTTTATCCTGTATAGAACTCTCTGGGCTTCCTGGACTTGAGTGGCTATTTCCTTTCCCATGTTAGGGGGGTAATCCCCTCATTTATTTTCCTCACACTCTTTCTTTTACTCTTCTTCTTCTGGGACCCCTATAATTCAAATATTGGTGCATTTACTATTGTCCCACATGTCTCTGAGAGTGTCCTCAGTTTTTTTCTTTTCATTCTTTTTTCTCTATTTTGCATCTCAGCAAAGGTCCATTTAGTCAAGGCTATGGTTTTTCCACAGAATCAGTGCCTTCCCTGTCAAACTACCAATGGCTTTTTAAAAAGTTATAACTAATATTTTTTAAATTTGTATGGAGATACAAAAGCTTCAAAGCACAGACCAACTGGGGAAAAACAATCATTTAATTCCAGCAAGTTAAAGAATGTATGTACTGCTTGCAAAGGACCTACTTTGGACCTAAGGACAAAGGAAAGATATAACCATCTGAATACAGAATTCAAAAGAATAACAAGAAGAGATAAGAAAGCCTTCTTCAGCAATCAATGCAAAGAAATTCTCCAAGCCAGGCTTCAACAATACGTGAACCGTGAACTCCCTGATGTTCAAGCTGGTTTTCGAAAAGGCAGAGGAACCAGAGATCAAATTGCCAACATCTGCTGGATCATGGAAAAAGCAAGAGAGTTTCAGAAAAACATATATTTCTGCTTTATTGACTATGCCAAAGCCTTTGACTGTGTGGATCACAATAAACTGTGGAAAATTCTTCAAGAGATGGGAATACCAGACCACCTGACCAGCCTCTTGAGAAATCTGTATGCAGGTCAGGAAGCAACAGTTAGAACTGGACATGGAACAACAGACTGGTTCCAAATAGGAAAAGGAGTGCATCAAAGCTGTATATTGTCACCCTGCTTATTTAACTTATATGCAGAGTACATCATGAGAAACACTGGACTGGAAGAAACACAAGCTGGAATCGACTGCTGGGAGAAATATCAATAACCTCAGATATGCAGATGACACCACTCTTATGGCAGAAAGTGAGGAGCCTCACTTTCACTAAAGAGCCTCTTGATGAAAGTGAAAGAGCAGAGTGAAAAAGTTGGCTTAAAGCTCAACATTCAGAAACAAAGATCATGGCATCCAGTCCCATCACTTCATGGGAAATAGATGAGGAAACAGTGGAAACAGTGACAGACTTTATTTTTTTGGGCTCCAGAATCACTGCAGATGGTGACTGCAGCCATGAAATTAAAAGACGCTTACTCCTTGGAAGAAAAGTTATGATCAACCTAGATAGCATATTCAAAAGCAGAGACATTACTTTGACGACTAAGGTCCATCTAGTCAAGGCTATGGTTTTTCCAGTGGTCATGTATGGATGTGAGAGTTGGACTGTGAAGAAGGCTGAGCGCCAAAGAATTGATGCTTTTGAACTGTGGTGTTGGAGAAGACTCTTGAGAGTCCCTTGGACTGCAAGGAGATCCAACCAGTCCATTCTGAAGATCAGCCCTGGGATTTCTTTGGAAGGAATGATGCTGAAGCTGAAACTCCAGTACTTTGGCCACTTCATGTGAAGTTGACTCATTGGAAAAGACTTCTGATGCCTGGAGGGACTGGGGGCAGGAGAAGAAGGGGATGACCGAGGATGAGATGGCTGGATGGCATCACTGACTTGATGGACATGAGTCTGAGTGAACTCCGGGAGTTGGTGATGGACAGGGAGGCCTGGCATGCTGCGATTCATGGGGTCACAAAGAGTCGGACATGACTGAGCAACTGAACTGAACTGATGGTTACCAAAGGGGATAGTGGGAGTGGTGGAGAGATAAATTGTAATAAACTATAATGGAAAAGAATTGGTTAAAAGATTATATATTTCTATACACCTGAAACTAACACAACATTGTAAATCAACTATATTTCAATTTTTAAAAATTGAGCTCTTATATATAATAACTAATTCAAAATGGATTAAAGCCCTAAATATAAGACTTTAAGCTAATAAAGTCCCATAATAAAACATAGGGGGGAAGCTTTATGACTTTGGATTTGGCAATTTTTTTTTTATATGACACCAAAAGTATAGGCAACAAGAACAGTAAGAGACAAATGGGTCTACATTAAACTTAAAAAAGAGTGCATCAGGACATACTCAACAGAGTTAGAGGCATCCTGGGAAATAGATGGGGAAACAGTGGAAACAGTGACAGACTTTATTTTGAGGGGCTCCGAAATCACTGCAGATGGTGATTGCAGCCATGAAATTAAAAGACGCTTACTCCTTGGAAGGAAAGTTATGACCAACCTAAGTAGCATATTCAAGAGCAGAGACATTACTTTGCCAACAAAGGTCCATCTAGTCAAGGCTATGGTTTTTCCAGTGGTCATGTATAGACATGAGAGTTGGACTGTGAAGAAGGCTGAGCACTGAAGAATTGATGCTTTTGAACTATGGTGTTGGAGAAGACTCTTGAGAGTCCCTTGGACTGCAGGGAGATCCAACCAGTCCATTCTGAAGGAGATCAGTCCTGGGTGTTCTTTGGAAGGAATGATGCCAAAGCTGAAACTCCAGTACTTTGGCTGCCTCATGCGAGGAGTTGACTCATTGGAAAAGACTCTGATGCTGGGAAGGATTGGGGGCAGGAGAAGAAGGGGACGATAGAGGATGAGATGGCTGGATGGCATCACTGACTCGATGGACTTTGGTTTGTGTGAATTCCGGGAATTGGTGATGAACAGCGAGGCCTGGCGTGCGGCTATCCATGGGGTCGCAAAGAGTCAGACATGACTGAGTGACTGAACTGAACTGATAGAATATTATAGAACTACAATATCATAGAATTGCAAATATAGAAAATATTTGCAAATCATATGTAATGAGTTAATACCCAGAGTATATAAAGAACTGCTATAACGCAACAAAAAGAAACAACCTGATTTTAAAATCAAAGGAGTTAAATAGACATTTCTCTAAAGTTGGTATACAAATGGCCAATAAGCACATTGAAAATGTGCTCATTAGAGAAATGAAAATAAAAATAGTGAGATATTACCTTGCACCCATTAGGATGTTTACTCTCAAAAAGCATGAAATAAGTGTTTGCAATGGAATAATTTTAGCTCAAAAAAGGAAGGAAATTCTAATATATGCTACAACATGGATGAATCTTGAGGTCATGTTCAGTGGAAGAAGCTGGTCACAAGAGAACAAATGCTACGTGATTCCACTTGCGTGATCCTAGAGCAGTCTAATTCATACAGACAGAAAGTAGAATGGGGATTGCAAGATTGGGGGAGGGAGAAATGGAGAGTTATTAATAAATAGAGTTTTAGTTTTGCAAGACAAAAAGCCATGCATGGTGGTGATGGCTGCCCACAATATCAATGTATCTAACACCACTGAAATGTATAGTATAAATGGTTAAGATTGCAAGCTTTACATTATGTGTATTTTGCCTCAGTTTAGAACTATCTAAAAACGAGTAAAGAGGCAAACTGCAGAACTGGACAAACTATTTGCAAATCACATAATGGATTAATATTCAGAATATGTAAACAACACCTAAAACTCTATACAAAAAAGCAACCAAGTTAAAAATGGACAAGGGATTTGAATAGACATTTCTCCAGTGAAATGGCCAATCAACATCACTAATAATTAGGGAAATGTAAGTCCAAACACAAGACATGACTACACATACATTAGAATGACTGTTATAAAAATTCAGAAAATGTTTTTGACCTTGTGGAGAAATCAGATTCCTGTACATTACCGTTGAGAATATAAAATGGTACACCTGCTGTGGAAAACAGCATTGCATTTCCTCAAAACATTAAATATAGGATTACCATATGATTCAGCAAGTCTAGTTCTGGGTATATACACAAAAGAATTAACAGCGGGACTCAAACAGATATTTTCATGTAAATGTGCATAACAGCATTATTTATATTAGGTAAAAGGTAGAAACAACCCAAATGCCCATTGACAGATGAAAGGACAAAAAAACGTAGTGTATACGTCTGGGGGGATATTATTTACTCTTAGAAATTAAATTCTGGTACATATTATGACATGGAAGAACCTTGAAAACGTTATGCTAAATGAAATAAGTCAGATACAAAATGACAAATACTGTCTCATTCCACTTATATATGGAGACAGTTCATAGAGACAGAAAGTGGAATAGTGGGTTCCAGGGACTAGGGGAAGGGTTATTGTTTAATGGGTTGTGATAACAATGAGTTATTGTTTAATGGGTAAAGAGTTTCACTTTGGGAAGATGCAAAAGTCTGGGCAATGAGTAATGGTGATGGTTGTACATTCATGTAAATTGAACATAATGCCACCGAACTAACTGTACACTTAAAGATGGTCTAAATGCTAATTTTTATGTCAAGTGTATTTACCCAATAAAAAAAGAAAAAATATTTTAAAACAAAACAGTAAGTAGAAACTTTAGTCTTGGAGAATGTAATCTAGACATCATAAAAGTTTGACCACCTAAAACCATTCTTTTTACTAGTCAAACATTTATTGGTTGATTAGTAAATTCAAGTATTCAAGTTATCCCTCCATCTCAAAAACTTCACATTTCACAGTGGGTTTGTGTACAGATAAATATATTCTTGTATACTTTCTATAATACTTGATCTTACATATAAAACATGTTTTGATACTTCAGTTCTAGCTGAGAATTTTATTTCTAATTCTGAAACTCATACATTTCCTCAGAAAAATTTACCTGAGGCAAACTCAGTATTTGTTAAAAATGTCATTTATCAATATATATCAAAATATATAAGATTTTAGTCTAACCTTAATTATTTGATGTTTAAAGTTTACTCTGTGGAAAAATTTTTGTATCTTTCCCCGAGATTTCTGATTTTCATTTAAGTCTTGTCATTCAAGTTACTGACAGATGTTTGATTCATCCTCATGTAAAGTATCTAATATACAATGATAGGTTAAATTCTACAAATGAACTCAACAGAGTAAAACCAGAATTCAAGAGAGTAAAAACTTAATTCTTGCTTTAAAAGCAAACAAGAAACAACTGGCGAAGATAAGTTAGTGGAGAATTGTTTCATCCAGTTATTGACTCTAGCTTCTTTCACCTTGTACTCGATCATATTTAATATGTAGCACCTAAGTCTGCCATGGAAATCTCTCAATTCCAGCATAACACAGGACAGTAAGAATGTAAGGTGACTTATTAAGACCATTTATTACTTAAATGTAATAGCATCATCATTACATTACATCTAGTCAAAGCCATGGTTTTTCCAGTAGTCATGTATGGATTTGAGAGTTGGACTATAAAGAAATCTGAGCACCGAAGAATTGATGCTTTTGAACTGTGGTGTTGGAGAAGACTCTTGAGAGTCCCTTGGACTGCAAAGAGATCCAACCAGTCAATCCTAAAGGAAGTCAGTCCTGAATATTCATTGGAAGGACTGATGTTGAAGCTGAAACTCCAATACTTTGGCCACCTGATGTGAAGAACTGACTCATTGGAAAAGACCCTGATTCTGGGAAAGACTGAAGGCAGGAGAAGAAGGGGACGACAGAGGATGAGATGGTTGAATGGCGTCACTGACTCGATGGACATGAGTTTGAGCAAGCTCCAGGAATTGGTGATGGACAGGGAAGCCTGGCATGCTGCAGTCCATGGGTCACAGAGTTGGACATGACTGAGCAACTGAACTGAACTGAATAGCATTGTACTCTATGACCAGCCCCACTCAGATGCAGGAACAATTGGGAAACTAAGACAAACTATGTGCCCAGTGGAAAAGGAATCAGTTAAGGAAAATAATTTGCTTGCCTATGTGATATGAGCTTTTCTACTGTGTATTACCTAATAAAGTATAAGCTGCTGCTGCTGTTAGTTCCTAAGTCATGTCCAACTCTTTGCAACCCCAAGAACTAGAGCCCACTAGGCTCCTCTGTCTATGGGATTTCATAGTCAAGAATACTGGAGGGGTTCCCATTTCCTTCTCCAGGGGATCATCTCAACCTAGGGATCGAACCTGAGTATCCTGCTTGGCAGGCAGATTTTTTTTTTTTTTTTTTTTACCACTGAGCCATCTGGGAAGCCCCATAGCACATTAGCACTTTTAAATTCAGTTCAGTTCAGTTGTTCAGTTGTGTCCAACTCTTTGTGACCCCATGAATCGCAGCATGCCAGCCTCCCTGTCCATCACCAACTCCCAGAGCCTACCCAAACTCATGTCCATTGAGTCGGTGATGCCATCCAGCCATCTCATCTCTGTCATCCCCTTCTCCTCCTGCCCCTAATCCTTCCCAGCATCAGGGTCTCTCCCAACAAGTAACTCTTCGCATAAGGTGTCCAAAGTACTGGAGTTTCAGCTTCAACATCAGTCCTTCCCATGAACACCCAGGACTGATCTCCTTTAGGAAGGACTGGTTGGATCTCCTTGCAGTCAAAGGGACTCTCAAGAGTCTTCTCCAACACCACAGTTCAAAAGCATCAATTCTTCTCAGCTTTCTTCATAGTCCAACTCTCACATAAATACATAACCACTGGAAAAACCATAGCCTTGACTAGATGGACATTTGTTGGCAAAGTAATGTCTCTGCTTTTTAATATGCTATCTGCTGCTGCTGCTAGGTCGCTTCAGTCATGTCCGACTCTGTGTAACCCCATAGACAGCAGCCCACCAGGCTCCCCTGTCCCTGGAATTCTCCAGGCAAGAACACTCGAGTGGGTTGCCATTTCCTTCTCCAATGCAGGAAAGTGAAAAACCAAAGTGAAGCCGTTCAGTCACGTCTGACTCTTAGCGACCCCATGGACTGCAGCCCACCAGGCTCCTCCATCCATGGGATCTTCCAGGCAATATGCTATCTAGGTTGGTCATAACTTTCCTTCCAAGGAGTAAGTTTCTTTTAATTTCATGGCTGCAATCACCATCTGCAGTGATTTTGGAGCCCCCCAAAATAAAGTCTGACACTGTTTCCACTGTTTCCCCAACTATTTGCCATGAAGTGATGGGACCAGATGCCATGATCTTAGTTTTCTGAATGGTGAGCTTTAAGCCAACTTTTTCACTCTCCTGTTTCACTTTCCTCAAGAGGCTTTTTAGTTCCTCTTCACTTTCTGCCATAAGGGTAGTGTCATCTGCATATCTGAGGTTATTGATATTTCTCCTGGCAATCTTGATTCCAGCTTGTGCTGGATGGTGATCACACCATCATGATTATCTTGGTCATGAAGATCTTTTTTGTATAGTTCTTCTGTGTATTCTTGCCACCTCTTCTTAATATCTTCTGCTTCTGTTAGGTCCAGACCATTTCTGTCCTTTATTGAGCCCATCTTTGCATGAAATGTTCCCTTGGTGTCTCTAATTTTCTTGAAGAGATCGCTAGTCTTTCCCATTCTGTTGTTTTCCTCTATTTCTTTGCATTGATCACTGAGGAAGGTTTTCTTATCTCTTCTTGCTATTCGTTGGAACTCTGCATTCAGATGCTTATATCTTTCCTTTTCTCCTTTCCTTTTCGCTTCTCTTCTTTCCACAGCTATTTGTAAAGCCTCTCCAGACAGCCATTTTGCTTCTTTGCATTTCTTTTCCAAGGGGATGGTCTTAATCCCTGTCCTGTACAATGTCATGAACCTTTGTCCATAGTTCATCAGGCACTCTATCTATTAGATCTAGTCCCTTAAATCTATTTCTCACTTCCGCTGTATAATCATAAGGGATTTGATTTAGGTCATACCTGAATGGTCTAGGAAAAGTAGGTCTTTTCCCTACTTTCTTCAATTTAAATCTGAATTTGGCAATAAGGAGTTCATGTTATGAGCCACAGTCAGCTCCCGGTCTTGTTTTTGCTGACTGTATAGAGCTTCTCCATTTTTGGCTGCAAAGAATATAATCAGTCTGATTTCAGTGTTGACCATCTGGTGATGTCCATGTGTAGAGTCTTCTCTTGTGTTGTTGGAAGAGGGTGTTTGCTATGACCAGTGCATTTTCTTGGCAAAACTCTATTAGCCTTTGCCCTGCTTCATTCTGCATTCCAAGGCCACATTTGCCTGTTACTCCAGGTGTTTCTTGACTTCCTACTTTTGCATTCCAGTCCCCTATAATGAAAAGGACATCTTTTTCGGGTGTTCTAAAAGGTCTTGTAGGTCTTCATAGAACCATTCAAGTTCAGCTTCTTCAGCGTTACTGATTGGGACATAGACTTAGATAACTGTGATATTGAATGGTTTGCCTTGGAAACGAACAGAGATCATTCTGTCATTTTTGAGATTGCATCCAAGTGCTGCATTTCGGACTCTTTTGTTGACCATGATGGCTACTCCATTTCTTCTAAGGGATTCCTGCCCACAGTAATAGATATAATGGTCATCTGAGTTAAATTCATCCATTCCAGTCCATCTTAGTTCGCCGATTCCTAGAATGTCAACATTCACTCTTGCCATCTCCTGTTTGACCACTTCCAATTTGCCTTGATTCATGGACCTAACATCCCAGGTTCCTATGCAATATTGCTCTTTACAGCATCAGACCTTGCTTCTATCACCAGTCACATCCACAGCTGGGTATTGTTTTTGCTTTGGCTCCATCCCACATTCTTTCTGGAATTATTTCTCCACTGATCTCCAGTAGCACTTTGGGCACTCACTGACCTGGGGAGTTCCTCTTTCAGTATCCTATCATTTTGCCTTTTCATCCTGTTCATGGGGTTCTCAAGGCAAGAATACTGAAGTGGTTTGCCATTCCCTTGTCCAGTGGATCACATTCTGTCAGACCTCTCCACCATCACCCGTCTGTCTTGCTGGCTCCACACAGCATGGCTTAGTTTCATTGAGTTAGACAAGGCTGTGGTCCATGTGATCAGATTGGCTAGTTTTCTGTGATTATGGATTCAGTGTGTCTGCCCTCTAATGCCGTCTCACAACACCTACCGTCTTACTTGGGTTTCTCTTACCTTGGTCGTGGGGTCTTCACGGCTGTTCCAGCAAAGTGCAGCTGCTGCTCCTTACCTTGGACAAGGTGTATCTCCTCACATCCACCCCTCCTTTTTAAAAAAAAATAATTAATTTTTTGGAGGCTAATTACTTTACAATATTGCATTTGTTTTGCCATACATTGACATGAATCTGCCACGGGTGTACATGTGTTCCGCATCTTGAACCCCTCTCCCACATCCCTCCCCATCCCATCCCTCTGGGGCATGCCAGTGCACTAGCCCCGAGTTCCTGTATCATGCATTGAACCTGGGCTGGTGATCCGTTTCACATATGATAATATACACGTTTCAATGCCATTCTCCCAAACCATCCCACCCTTGCCCTCTCCCACAGAGTCCAAAAAGACTGTTCTGTACATCTGTGTCTCTTTTGCTGTCTCACTTACAGGGTTATCGTTCAGTTCAGTTCAGTTGCTTACTCTTTGCGACCCCATGAATCACAGCATGCCAGGCCTCCCTGTCCATCACCAACTCCCGGAGTTCACTCAGACTCATGTCCATCGAGTCAGTGATGCCATCCAGCCATCTCATCCTCAGTTGTCCCCTTCTCCTCCTGCCCCCAATCCCTCCCAGCATCAGAGTCTTTTCCAATGAGTCAACTCTTCACATGAGGTGGCCAAAGTACCGGAGTTTCAGCTTCAGCATCATTCCTTCCAAAGAAATCCCAGGGCTGATCTCCTTTAGGTTGGACTGGTTGGATATCCTTGCAGTCCAAGGGACTCTCAAGAGTCTTCTCCAACACCACAGTTCAAAAGCATCAATTCTTCGGCACTCAGCCTTCTTCACAGTCCAACTCTCACACCCATACATGACTACTGGAAAAACCATAGCCTTGACTAGATGGACCTTAGTCGTCAAAGTAATGTCTCTGCTTTTGAATATGCTATCTAGGTTGGTCATAAGTTTTCTTCCAAGGAGTAAGCGTCTTTTAATTTCCTGGCTGCAGTCACCATCTGCAGTGATTTTGGAGCCCCCCAAAATAAAGTCTGACACTGTTTCTAAATTCCATATATATGTGTTAGTGTACTGTATTGGTGTTTTTCTTTCTGGCTACTTCACTGCGTACAATAGGCTCCAGTTTCATCTACCTCATTAGAACTGATTCAAATGTATTATTTTTAATGGCTGAGTAATATTCCATTGTGTATATGTACCACCGGTTTCTTTTCCATTCATCTGCTGATGGACATAGAGGTTACTTCCAAGTCCTGGCTATTATAAACAATGCTGCGATGAACATTGGTTACATGTGTCTCTTTAAATTCTGTTTTCCTCAGCGTGTATGCCCAGCAGTGGGATTGCTAGGTCATATGACGGCTGCCCCTTTTGACCTCGAACATGGAGTAGCTCCTCTCAGCCTTCCTGTGCCTGTGCAGCTGCCCCTCCTTGGACATGGGGTTGCTCCTCTTGGCCGCTGCCCCTGACCTCAGACATGGGGTAGGTGGCTCAGACGGTAAAGCATCTGCCTACAATGCAGGAGACCTGGGTTTGATCCTTGTGTTGGGAAGATCCCCTGGAGAAGGAAATGGCAGCCCACTCCAGCGTTCTTGCCTCAAAAATCCTGTGGACAGAGGAGGCTACAGTCCATGGGGTCACAAAGAGTTGGACACGACTGAGCGACTTCACTTCACTTTTAAATTCAGACACTTGTTTTTCTCTCTGGTGTGCATTCTGGTGTGATGTACTCTTTCTTTTTCCCAGAAAAATTCTTTACTGTGAAATAGATTTCATTTTCTATGTTTTCCTTAACATGATACAACATAGCATATTTATGGGAAACTGCCTTTGAATCCAAGATATTTTTGCTCTATTTTACTGTTTTATAAGCTGTTTCACTATCCTACAGGCAGGCTCTGTGAGACCAGATATATCTACTTAAAATTTTACCAGATAGTCTCAACTTTAAGGTGAGGGGAATTGACCTAAATATCATCCAAATTCTTCCTGCTCTGTGAAAATTTTCCTAGTAATGGTATTCAAAACTAACATTTTTCTCCTTTATTTTTACCAGAGTCTTTATTGTAATTAACACACATTAAATTTTTTTTATTTTACTTTATTTTACTTTACAATACTGTATTGGTTTTGCCATACATCAACCTACAATTGCGTTAATTACATGAACATATATTTTCCTTCAGCGGTTTATGAAATTTGGGTAGCTCATACTCCCAATATGTAGCATTAGAGTTATACAACACATATTTGATAAATCTGTGAAGTGTTCATTCATTCTGGGTATGATTGCACAATGTAAAAATAAAATTACAATTAAGCATATCTTTAAAGAAGAATTTAACATTCAAATGATTGAAAGTTTTTCAAAAATATTTGTTGTTTTGTTGTTGTTAGGTTGTTAAGTCATGTCTGATTCTTTTTTGACTCCATGGCCTATAGCCCAAGAGGTTTCTCTGTCCAAGGATTCCCAAGCAAGAATACTGGAGTGGGTTGCCATTTCCTTCTCCATGGTGTGATGTACTCTTAAGAGCTGCCTTATGCTTTCAATTTTTCACCATTGAGGATAATTTTTGCCATGGGTTTGTCATATATAGCTTTTATTATGTTGAGGTATGTTCCTTCTATTCCTGCTTTCTGTTTATATATATATATATATATATATATATATATATATATATATATAATTGAAATCATTTCCCCTAAAGTCAAGAAAAAGAAAAGGGTGCCCACTCTCACTGCTACTATTCAACATAGTTTTGGAAGTTTTGGCCACAGCAGTCAGAGCAGACGAAGAAATAAAAGGAATCCAGATTGGAAAAGAAGAAGCAAAACTCTCACTGTTTGCAGATGACATGATCCTCTACATAGAAAACCCTAAAGACTCTACCAGAAGATTACTAGAATTAATCAATGAATATAGTAAAGTTGCAGGATATAAAATTAACACACAGAAATCCCTTGCATTCCTATACACTAACAATGAGAAAACAGAAAGAGAAATTAAGGAAACAAGACCATTCACCATTGCAATGAAAATAATAAAATACTTAGGAATATATCTACCTAAAGAAACAAAAGACCTATATATAGAAAACTATAAAACACTGGTGAAAGAAATCAAAGAGGACACAAATAGATGGAGAAATATACCATGTTCATGGATTGGAAGAATCAATATAGTGAAAATGAGTATACTTCCCAAAGCAATCTATAGATTCAGTGCAATCCCTATCAAGATACCAATGGTATTTTTCAGAGAACTAGAACAAATAATTTCACAATTTGTATAGAAACACAAAAAAATAAATAGCCAAAGCAATCTTGAGAAAGAAGAATGGAACTGGAGGAATCAACCTGCCTGACTGCAGGCTCTACTACAAAGCCACAGTCATCAAGGCAGTATGGTACTGGCACAAAGACAGAAATATAGATCAATGGAACAAAATAGAAAGCCCAGAGATAAATCCATGCACCTATGGACACCTTATCTTTAACAAAGGAGACAAGAATATACAATGGAGAAAAGACAATCTCTTTAACAAGGGGTGCTGGGAAAACTGGTCAACCACTTGTAAAAGAATGAAACTAGAACACTTCCTAACACCATACACAAAAATAAACTCAAAATGGATTAAAGATCTAAATGTAAGACCAGAAACTATAAAACTTCTAGAGGAGAACATAGGCAAAATACTCTCTGACATAAATCACAGCAGGATCCTCTATGACCCATCTCCCAGAATATTGGAAATAAAAGCAAACATAAACAAATGGGACCTAATTAAACTTAAAATCTTTTGCACAACAAAGGAAACTATAAGCAAGGTGAAAAGACAGCCTTCAGAATGGGAGAAAATAACAGCAAATGAAGCAACGGATGAAGAATTAATCTCAAAAATATATAAGCAACTCCTGTAGCTCAATTCCAGAAAAATAAATGACCCAATCAAAAAATGGGCCAAAGAACTAAACAGACATTTCTCCAAAGAAGACATACAGATGGCTAACAAACACATGAAAAGATGCTCAACATCACTCATTATCAGAGAAATGCAAATCAAAACCACAAAGAGGTACCATTTCATGCCTGTCAGAATGGCTGCTATCCAAAAGTTTACAAGCAATAAATGCTGGAGAGGGTGTGGAGAAAAGGGAACCCTCTTACACTGTTGGTGGGAATGCAAACTAGTACAGCCACTATGGAGAACAGTGTGGAGATTCCCTAAAAAAAAAAAAAAAAAAAAACTGGAAATAAAACTGCCATATGACCCAGCAATCCCACTACCGGGCATACACACCGAGGAAACCAGAATTGAGAGACACGTGTGCCCCACCCAATGTTCACTGCAGCACTGTTTATAATAGCCAGGACATGGAACAACCTAGATGTCCATCAGCAGACGAATGGATAAGAAAGCGGTAGTACATATACACAATGGAGTATTACTCAGCCATTGAAAAGAATACATTTGAATCAGTTCTTTGAATCAGTTCTTTGAATGTTCTTTGAATGAACATTCTTTGAATGTTCTCTGACTACATTTGAATCAGTTCTTTGAATGAGGTGGATGAAACTGGAGCCTATTATACAGAGTGAAATAAGCCAGAAAGAAAAACACCAATACAGTATACTAACGCATATATATGGAATTTAGAAAGATGGTGATGATAAGCCTATATGCGAGACAGCAAAAGAGACACAGATGTATAGAACAGTCTTTGGGACTCTGTGGGAGAGGGCGAGGGTGGGATGGTTTGGGAGAATGGCATTGAAACATGTATATTATCATATGTGGAATGAATCACCAGTCCAGGTTCGATGCATGAGACAGGGTGCTCAGAGCTGGTGCACTAGGAGGACCCAGAGGGATGGGATGGGGAGGGATGTGGGAGGGGGGTTCAGAATGGGGAACACATGTACACTCGTGGTAGATACATGTCAATGTATTGCAAAACCACTACAATATTGTAAAGTAATTAGCCTCCAATTAAAAGAAATAAATTTATATATATTTTTAAAAAGAGCTGCCGTATGGACAAAGGTTTTTCCACATTCATAACATTCATAGGGTTTCTCCCTTGTATGAATTCTCAGTACTTCAAGAGTTGA
Source organism: Oryx dammah (assembly GCF_014754425.2). Lineage (NCBI taxonomy): Eukaryota > Metazoa > Chordata > Mammalia > Artiodactyla > Bovidae > Oryx > Oryx dammah. Next base: position 104,310,281 of record NW_024070189.1, on the reverse strand, counting down.
ATTTTGGGCAAAAGCTTTCCCACACTTATTACACTCATAGGGTTTCTCTTCTGTGTGAATTCTCTGGTGTGCACTAAAGTGTGACTTCTTGGAGAAAGTCTTCCCACACTCACTACATTTGTAGGATTTTACACCTGTGTGAATTCTCTGATGTAATCTGAGGGTTGAATTATGTGCAAAAGTTTTCCTCCATATATTACATTTTAAGATTTCTCCCCATGTGAATTCTCTGATGTGCACTAACATATGACTTCTGAGAAAAAGTTTTGCCACAATCATTACATTTGTAAGATTTCTCCTCTATATGAGTCCTCAGATGTACTCTGAGGTGGATGTCTTGGAGAAAGTTTTTCCAAACATATTATATTCATACAGTTACTCCATTTTGTGAATTCTCTGATGTGCCCTGAGGGCTTAATTATCTGCAAAGTTTTCCCACATTCCTCACATTTATAAGGTTTCTTTCCTGTATGAGTTTTCTGATGTGCACAGAGGTGTGTCCTCTGGGAGAAAGTTTTCCCACATTCATGACATTCATAAGATCCTCTCCTTTGTGAATTCTCTCATGTCCACTGAGGTATGATTTCTGAGAGAAGGTTTTCTCACGTTCACAACATTCATAGGGCTTCTCATCTGTGTGAATCCTCTGATGCGTACTGAGGTGTGTCTTGTGTGCAAAAGTTTTCTGAAATTCATTATGTTTGTAGAGTTTCACCCCAGTGTGAATTTTCTGAAGTGCTCTTATTAGGGGAAGCACACTGACTGAAGGGCTTCCATGGTGGCTCAGATGGTAAAGAATCTGCCTGCAATGCAGGAGACCCGGGTTTGATCCCTGGATTGGGAAGATCCCCTGGAGGAGAGTATGGCTACCCACTCCAATATTCTTGAATGGAGAATTCCGTGGACAGAGTAGCCTGATGGGCTACAATCCGTCGGGTTGTATAGAGTTGGACATGACTGAAGTGCCTTAGCACAGCACTGACTGAAACCACTCACCCTGGCCAGACACCATAGTAACCATTTGTGTGAGTTATTTTATGACAGGAGGTCCTAGTAAGGAACATGGAACTAACAAGCCACCACCAACCAGAAAAATTTGGGAAAGGTCAAAAGGAGATGCCACGTGTTCTACCACCTCCCAGAATCCTTCTCTTTGGCATCCATCTTGGCTCTGCAATGCATGCGCCACCAGGAAGGACTCTGAGTCAGAGTGATTGGCAAAAGAAAGCCCAGAAACTAATCCCATCACCATAAAACCTGAGACTGTGAGCCACGTGCAGAGCAGTTCTCCTCAGTTCCTTACCCTCCTGCTCTCTGCCTGGCCACCCCTTTCCAATAAAGTCTCTTGCTTTGTTAGCATGTGTGTCTCCTCAGACAGTTCATTTCTGAGTGTTAGAAAAGCGCCCATCCTTGGCCCCTGGAAGGGGGTCTCCCCTCCTGCAATGCTCTGAAGTTTGAATTATGGGCAAAAGTTTTCTTATATTCACTACATTCATATGGTTTCTCACTTGTGTGAATTCTCTGATGTGCTCTGAGGATTGAATTATCAGCAAAGGTTTTACCACGTTCATTACATTTATAGAGATTGACATCCATATGGGTTCTGGAATAATGAATAGGATGTGAATTTGAACAAAAGGATTTCCCACATTTCTCACATTTAGAGGGTTTCTCACCTGAGTGGGTCCTCGGATGTTGAATGAGGTGTGCTTTCTGATAAAGGATTTCCCACATTTGATAAGTTCAAATGACTTCTCTCCTATGGCACATTGCTGATGTACATTGAGGGATGAGTTTTGATGGGAGGATTTCTCATATTTATCACATTGGTAGAATTCCTCTTCTTTGTGAGTTCTCTGATGTATTGTAGGGTCTAATTTCTGGTAGAAGGCATTTGTAAATCCATTATAAACACAGAATTTATCTTTAGTTTGTGTCTTCTGATCTACTGTATGGGCTGAACTCTGGCTCAAGTTCTTCACACTTAGTGCTTTCAAAAGCACCTTGTTCTATAACCGGTCTTTGAGAGTGAGTGAGAGGTAAATTCCTACTGAAGTTATTCCCATTTTCATTACATTCATAGTGTGTCATAGCCTTGTGATCCTCATTGTTTTCCCCAATGGAGGTTTTGTCATAGGATTTACCACATTCATTAAGATTAAAACATTTCTCCTTTGTGCCAGTTCTCATGCAGTTAAAAAGAGTTGTTGTACCAGTCCTCTGTGACAACCTAGAGGGGTGGGATGGAAAGGTATGTGGGCGGGGGATTCAAGAGGGATGTGACATGCATATACACCTAATGCTAATTCATGTTGATGTATGGTAAAAACCATCACATTATTGTAAAGTAATTATCCTCTGATTTTTAAAAGAGTTGCTTTATCACAGTTTTCCCTAAATTCATTATCCTTACAGGATTCCTCTCCTGTTAGCAACCTCTTAGCTGTAACACAGACAATCTTATTATGTAAAACTTTTCCATACTCATTACATTCAAAAGATTTCTTCACGGTTTTAAATTTATGATAATCTTTCACATATCTGAGAGCTTTCACATTTTTATCATATTTGTAAGAGCTCTCCCATATGAGTTTTCTCATGCTGAATATCCAGCTGCAAATTTTCACATACATTTATGTTGTCATTCTGTCATAAATAGTTCCTATTACCAATATATCAGAAACAACTGGAAAATTCATATTACATGTGTCATTTTTGTTGTTGTTGTTGTTCAGTTGCTTAGCCATGTCCTGCTCTTTGCGACCCCATGGACTGCAGCACACCAGACTTCCCTGTCCTTCACTATCCCACAGAGTTTGGTCAAACTCAAGTCCTTTGAGTCGATGATGCCATCCAACCCTCTCATCCTCTGTTATCCCCTTCTCCTGCCCTCAATCTTTACCAGCACCAGTGTTTTCCCAAGAGTCAGCTCTTTGCATCAGGTGGCCAAAGTATTGGAGCTTGTTTTAGCATCAGTCCTTCCAATGAATGTTCAGAGTTGATTTCCTTTAGGATTGACTGCTTTGATCTCCTTGAAGTCCAAGGGACTCTCAAGAGTCTTCTCCAGCACCACAATTCAAAGGCATTCATAAATCATAGCTTGGACTATACAGACCTTTGTCAGCAAAATAATGTCTCTGATTTTTAATACACTGTCGAGATTTGTCATAGCTTTTCTTCCATGGAGCAAGCATATTTTAATTTCATGGCTGCAGTCACTATCTGTAGTGATTTTGGAGCCCAAGAAAATAAAATCTATCACTGTTTCCATCGTTTCCCATCTATTTGCCATAAAGTGATGAAACTGTATACCATGATCTTAGTTTTTTGAATGTTGTGTTTTAAGCCAGCTTTTCCACTCTCCTCTTTCATCTTCATCAAGAGGGTCTTTAGTTGCTCTTGGATTTCTGCCATTAGGGTGGTATTATCTACCAACCTAGATAGTATATTGAAAAGCAGAGCTATTACTTTGCCAACAAAGGTCTGTCTAGTCAAGGCTATGGTTTTTCCAGTGGTCATGTATGGATGTGAGAGTTGTACTGTGAAGAAAGCTGAGAGCCAAAGAATTGATGCTTTTGAACTGTGGTGTTGGAGAAGACTCTTGAGAGTCCCTTGGACTGCAAGGAGATCCAACCAGTCCTTCCTAAAGGAGATCAGTCCTAGGTATTCATTGGAAGGACTGATGCTGAAGCTGAAACACCAATACTTTGGCCACCTCATGCGAAGAGCTGACTCATTGGAAAAGACCCTGATGCTGGGAGGGATTGCGGGCAAGAGGAGAAGGGAATGATAGAGGATGAGATGACTGGATGGTATCACCGACTCGATGGACATGAGTTTGAGTGAACTCTGGGAGTTGGTGATGGACAGGGAGGCCTGGTGTGCTGTGATTCATGGGGTTGCAAGGAGTTGGAGATGACTGAGCGACTGAACTGAACTGAACTGAACTGATCTGCCTATTTACATACTTTGGCCACCTGATGCAAAGAGCTGACTCATTAGAAAATACCTTGATGCTGGCAAAGATTGAAGGCAGGAGGAGAAGGGGATGACAGAGGATGAGATGATTGGATGGCATCACTGACTCAATGGACGTGAATTTGAGCAAGCTCTGGGAGATGCTGGAGGACAGGGAAGCCTGACATGCTGCCATCCATGGGGTTGCAAAGAGTTGGACATGACTGAGCAACTGAAAAAAAAAAAACCTTAATACCTGAGGTTATTGATATTTCTCCTGGCAATCTTGATTCCAGCTTCTGTTTCACCCAGCCTGACATTTCACATGATATATTCTGCATATAAGTTAATAAGGGTGATAAATTATATAGCCTTGATGTATTCCTTTCCAAATTTTGAAGCAGTCCACTGTTCCATGTATGGTTCTGACTACTGCTTTTTGACCTGCATGCAGGTTTCTCAGGATGCAGGCAAGGTGATCTGGTATTCTCATCTCTTTAAAAGTTTTCCACAGTTTGTTTTGATCCACACAGTCAAAGGCTTCAGTGTAGTCAATGAAGCAGAAGTATATGTATTTCTGGAATTCCTTTGATTTTTTTTATGATCCAGTGGATGTTAGTAATTTGATCTTTGGTTCCTCTGCCTTTTCTAAACCCAGCTGTACATCTGGAAGTTCTTGGTTTACATACTGTTGAAGCCTAGCTTGAAGGATTTTGAGCATTACCTTGCTAGTATGGAAATGAGCACAATTGTATGGTAGTTTCAACATTATTTGCCATTGCCCTTCTTTGGACTTGGAATGAAAACTGACCTTTCCCAGTCCTCTGCCCACTGTTGAGTTTTCCAAATTTGCTGGCATGTTGAGTGCAGCACTTTCATAGCATCATCTTTTAGGGTTTGAAATAGCTCAGTTGAAATTCCATCACCTTCATTAGAATTGTTGGTTGTAATGCTTCCTAAGGCCCACCTGACTTCACACTCCAGATGTCTGGCTGTAAGTGAGTGATCTCATCATTGTGGTTATCTGGGTCATTAAGATCTTGTGTAGTTTTTCTATGTATTCTTGATACCTGTTTTTACTATCTGCTTCTGTTAGATACTGCTTCTTTCATACTGTTTCTGTCCTTTATTGTGCCCACCTTTGCATGAAATGTTCCCTTGGTATCTCTAATTTTCTTGAAGAGATTTCTAGTCTTTCCTATTCTATTGTTTTCCTCTGTTTCTTTGCATTGTACACTTAAGAAGGCATTCTTATCTCTCCTTGCTATTGTTTGGAACTCTGCATTCAAATGCGTATATCTTTTCTTTTCTCCTTCGCCTTTAGCTTCTCTTCTTTTCTCAGCTATTTGTAAGGCTTCATCCGACAACCATTTTGCCTTTTTTTCCATTAGGGATGGTCTTGATCCCTGCCTCCTGTACAGTGTCACAAACCTCCATCCATAGTTCTTCAGGCATTTTGTCTATCAGGTCTAATCCCTTGAATCTATTTGTCATTTCCACTGTATAATCATAAGGGATTTGATTTAGGTCATACCTGAATGGTCTAGTGGTTTTCCCTACTTTCTTCAATTTAAGTCTGAATTTGGCAATAAGGAGCCTATGATCTGAGCCACAGTCAGCGCCAGGACTTGTTTTTGCTGACTGTATAGAGCCTCTCCATCTTTGGCTGCAAAGAATATAATCAGTCTGATTTTGGTGTTGACCATCTGGTGATGTGTGTGTGTAGAGTCATCTCTTGTGTTGTTGGAAGACAGTGTTTGGTATGATCAGCGCATTCATTGGCAAAACTGTTAGCCTTTGCTCTGCTTCATTTTGTAATCTAAGGCCAGAATTGCCTGTTACTCCAAGTATATCTTGACTTTCTACTTTTGCCTTCCAGTCCCCTATGATGGAAGGGCTTCCTTGGTGGCTCAGAGGTTAAAGCGTCTGCCTGCAATGCGGAAGACCCGGGTTAAATCCCTGGATCAGGAAGATCCCCTGGAGAAGGAAATGGCAACCCGCTCCAGTATTCTTGCCTAGAGAATCCCATGGACGGAGAAGCCTGGTAGGCTACAGTCCACGGGGTCACAAAGAGTCGGACACGACTGAGTGACTTCACTTCACTTCACTTCCCCTATGATGAAAAGGACATCTTCTTTTTTTTTTTTCCTTTTTTTCTTTTGGTGTTATTTCTAGAAGGTCTTGTAGGTCTTCATAGAACCATTCAACCTCATCTTCTTCAGCATTAGTGGTTGGGGCATAGACTTGGATTACTGTGATATTGAATGGTTTGCCTTGGAAACAAACTGAGATCATACTGTTGTTTCTGAGATTGCACCCAAGTACTGCATTATGGACTCTTGTTAACTATGAGGGCTATTCCATTTCTTTAAGGGATTCTTGGCCACAGTAATAGATACAATTATCTACAAATATCTATATAATTATCTACTACTGTGGGCAAGAATCCCTTAAAGAAATGGTCATCTGAATTAAATTCACCCATTCCTGTCTTATTTTAGTTCACTGATTCCTAAAGTGTTGATGTTCACTCTTGCCATCTCCTGTTTGACCACTTTCAATTTACCTCGATTCATGGACATATCATTTCAGGTTCCTATGCAATATTCTTTACAGCATTGGACTTTACTTTCACCACTAGACACATCTGGGCATCATTTCTGCTTTGGCTCAGCCTCTTCGTTCCTTCTGGAGCTATTTCTCTGCTCTTCTCTAGTAGCATAACCTACTGACCTGGGGAGGTTCATATTTCAGTGTCATATCTTTTTTGCCTTTCCATACAGTTCATGGCATTCTCAAGGCAAGAATGCTAAAGTGGTTTTCCATTCCCTTCTCCGGTGAACCACATTTTGTTAGAACTCTCCACCATGACCCGTCTGTCTTGGGTGGCCCTACACAGGATGGCTCATAGCCTTACACAAGGCTGTGATCCATGTGACCATTTGGGTTAGTTTTCTGTAAATGTGGTTTTCATTCTGTCTGCCCTCTGATTGATGAGGATAAGAGGCTTGTGCAAGCTTCCAGATGGGAGGGACTGGCTGTGGGGAAAACTGGGTCTTACTCTGGAGGGCAGAACCACGCTCAGTAAATCTTTAATCCAATTAAAGCTTTTTGCTGCTAGTTGCAATTTTAGTGTTCTTGCAGGAGAAGATGAGTGCACATCCTTCTATTCCACCATCTTGCTGGTAGTATGGAGCTCCCTAAAACCATTTTTAACATTGGTTGAAACTTCTAGATGTATGTTCTGTTTGATTCTCTGTAAATATTATTGAGATCATGCCTGAAAAACAAATTCTCTCACATTAACGGTGTTGATGAACTTGTACTCACAGTGTAAGAACGTGGGACTTACCCAAGGTCAACAAATTCATCAAAATAGCCTGCTGTGCCCACCCTGCTGACCCTTTCACTATGTGTTGTCACTTTCACTTCTGCTTCTTCAGTTGGTTATTAGAGTGTCCTGGTTCTCAAAAACTGCTTCATCTTTTCTGTTGTTATTTTCATTCTTTTTCAATTGGTTCTCATAACTGTTATCCTTATTTCCTTCATGATTTTGACATGTTTTGTTTTCATTTGGCTATAGTAAGGCAAGTTTTGTCTCTGAGATCTTTTTGTGTGTATGTGATTTGCAGTTTTGGCTTCTTTTTTCCTTGGTTATTGTTTGACTGGGTTACTCCCTGTATCATTATTTGAATTTTAGTATGATCAACAATACTGAGAAATGTACAAACTAATCTGATATTAAGGCCTCCATAAGAGCAATTCAAAATGCATTTTAAGTTGCCACTTTGTTCTACTGAGTGGTGGTCTCTGATGCACTGATATATGCGTGCGGGAGTTGTGTCATTGGAGCACTTACTTTTCCAGGCAGTTCGGTTGCAGCTGCAGCCATCACGCGTGTTGTTTCACCAGGAACCAGAAAACTTTGCTAAGGCAGAGTAGGAAGAGGAACTAAGCCATGACGGTCAGCTGGGATGCATGAAGCACTCAGCTTCAGTTGGCCACTTCACCATGTAAGTTTTCTGCCTGATTGACACAGAGACTTGAGTAAGTTGTATTTCATGAATTTCCATGAATTTCATGAATTTCCATCTTCCAACAGAAGATGTTTGGTATGTTTGCTACTGCACATGCTGCATTATTAACTCTACTCCTGACAAGATAGAGCTTCCATCTTGACCTGTGTAGTGAAAACTCAACTCTCACTTGCAGACTAGCTTGTGTCGTACATACAGGGCCTGAGTATTCCTGGCAGCATTGCTGTACCCAGATGGCTAGCAATTACTTACCTCTTTACAGAAGGACATATACAATGTAAGTAAGAATACATCCTTAGCTGAATCCCCAGTGGCCCTGGATGAGAATGAAGGAGACACAGGGAAAGATATCAAATGAAGTTAAGAGTCTATCTTAACCTATTGCTGTTAAAATACTCGTGTTGCAAACATCACAGATCATAAAGATGGGAATGCATCACTCTGGCCCTGAGTGCAGCTTTGTCTCAGCTTTATGCCCAAACACAAGGCCAATGACAGTAGAGAGTAATTGCTTTGGTGCCTCTTGTCACTCCAAGGCCCTGACAGTGCTTGGTTCACAGCAGTGCTCAACAAATACCTTGTGACTGTTACCTGGAATGAATATGGGTATGTTTTGTACTAAAGAATTCTAGTGTTCAGCTGTGTGAAGAGAGCAAACTGGTCAAGATGGAGTGTTCAGGCTCTCTTGCCCCATGTTTTGTAAATAATGACTATGCAACAGCTGAGATCATTTGTAGCACTGCACACGCATGTCAGGAGGTGCTCACTAGATCACGAGCTACTTTGTGTTGTAGGGATATATGAGCTTCACTTAGAAAGTGGCAGCGTTTTACTGCTGCCTCTCGGCTGTGTCTGTTGCATCAGCCACAAGAGGAGAGAATATAGCACGTGTACTCTTATGGCTGCCACATCAGCCAGGAAAGAATAAACATGTCTGCAGTTCCTATGGTTCCTCGAGTCTTCTTCCTGCCTCTTAGCTAGTGCCTTGCGTACCCTAGGTTCAGCGAATAGTGCAAACTGGATGATCAGCAATATAATCAGTGTAGTGGGCAGGATACCCAGCAGGTAGGGGAGCCTGAGGCTCCACTGGATGGAGGAAGCCAGTGGCCACCATAGAGCATGTGGTACCATGTGGCTGCGATTCTCTTAGTGTGGGCTCTGGTGGAAGACTGGGAGGTGGTGGGCGGTACACTGGACATCACTGGAAAGGCGTTACAGGTGGTGAGTTCCTGTTTGCCAAACAAGGCTGTACAGACTGCCTGGCACTGTGGGGTGGATTTTCCTGACGGCCCTGAAGGCGAATACGGACAGTGCTCTCAGTGATGCTGTGCTGGTGCGCAGTGTGCAGAGATGCTCGGAAGGACTGCTGCTGCTGCTGCTGCTGCTGCTGCTACGTCTCTTCAGGTGGGTCCGACTCTGTGCGACCCCACAGACGGCAGCCCACCAGGCTCCCCGGTCCCTGGGAGTCTCCAGGCAAGAACACTGGAGTGGGTTGCCATTTCCTTCTCTAAAGAATGAATGTGAAAAGTAAAAGGGAAGTCGCTCAGTCGTGTCCGACTCTTCACGACCCCATGGACTGCAGCCCACCAGGCTCCTCCGTCCATGGGATTCTCCAGGCAAGAGTGCTGGAGTGGGGTGCCATCGCCCTCTCCCAGAAGGACTAGAGCATCGTATATTGGTGTTAGAGCAAGAACCCCAAGGCTCTGGTGAGTCCAGCATCTCTGACAGCAAGGCAGTAAGTGATGGTGATGATGAAAGTTAATGAGACTGTGGGTTCCCACTTGGCAGTGAGGCCCATTCATTGTACAGCAGAAAGTGAAGCATGAGTACCTCGTGTAGCCTGGGGGAGGCATCCTCAAGGGGCCACCAGGGTGACTGAGTTCATGACATTTCAACCATATACTCAGGTGAAGTTGGTCGACTTGGGTAAGCAGTTTTGACAAGAGCCAGGGGAACCTTGGCAGCTTGGCTTTTGTGACTCTGTGACACAGGGGTGGGCCCGGCACCTGTGGCGGGTTTTGTGGGTCCTTACTGAGAGAAGTAGAGGGATGGCATGCAAGATGCCATTTTGAAAATGTAAAGACCCTGAAGGGGGCTTGAGCTGACATGAGCCCCATCTGGGTTATGCAGATACAAATATGGGCTCATTTGTGTGAAGGCATAGTGTAAAGGCTGTGTCCTGTAATATAGGTTTAGAAGAGTATACTGTAACGCCTGTGTCCTGGGATGTAGGTTTACTAGAACAGTGTACTGTCAAGGCTGTGTCCTGTGATGTAGGTTTAGAAGAACAGTGTACTGTCAAGGCTGTGTCCTCTGATGTAGGTTTAGAACAGTGTGCTGTAAACGCTGTGTCCTATGATGTAGGTTTAGTAGAACAGTACACTGTAAAGGCTGTGTTCTAAGATGTGGTACTAATTCTCATTCTCTTGCAGATTTAGAACAGTTGAAAGATTTTGGAATCATGTGGATGGGCTGTGATTGCCACAAAGATCCCCTCCTTGAAGGGTTGGGCCCAGTGCCTGTGGGCGATTTTGCGGGTCCTTAATATAAAAACTCCACAGAGGCAGAGTTGTCTGTGGTGGCTTTCTTGCAATCTCACATAGACAGACAGTGGACTGGACTTGGCTGTGGAAGATAAGGGCACTGCACATGTGGTGGGTGGCTCTTCTAGCCCTGTGAGGGCAAGAACTGCAACATGAGTTCCAGGGGATACCTGGCATTGGGTTTTGCTATGTCTTGGGGATGCAACTGTTTGTTGTTGTAGCTACTACTGTTGCAAGATATAAATCCAAGGGTCAGTGTTACTCTACAAGGGAGTATTGCAGAAGATGGACTGTGCATTGAATGTGAGGCAAGAGACCCTGAGGGGGTTGAGTGTGGGGAGACAGCAAGTTGGCATGTTCAGGCTCTCTCACCCCATGTTCTGTAAATAATGACTATGTAACAGTTGAGATCATTTTTAGTGTTGCGCATGTGCGTCAGGAGGTGCTAACTTGGTCATGAGCTACTTTGTGTTGTAGGGATATATGAGCTTCACTTAGAAAGTGGCGGCACTCTACTGATGTCTCACGGCTGTCTTTTGAATCAGCCACGAGAGGAGAGAATATAGTGTGTATACTTTAACGACTGCTGCATCAGCCAGGAGAGAATAAATCTGTCTACAGTTCTGTGGCTCCTTGAGTCTTCTTCCTGCCTCTTAGCTTGTGCCTTACCTACCCTGGGTTCAATGAACAGTGTGTACAGTGAGATACAGTGAGACAACTGGCATCACCAGCAGAATCAGCAATACATCAGCCCTTCCAAAACTGCTGGGAAAAAAAGTCTACTTGGTCAGGGTGTATACTGTTTCTAAGAACAACTTTATATGACCATGTCAAATCACACTTTTGAAAACTTAAACATCTATAGTGATTTAAAGTGACACATTTGGGAGAATGGCATTGAAACATGTATAACAGCATATATAAAATGAATCACCAGTCCAGGTTCGATGCATGATACTGGATGCTTGGGGCTGGTGCACTGAGATGACCCAGAGGGATGGTACGGGGAAGGAGGAGGGAGGGGGGTTCAGGATGGGGAACACGTGTATACCTGTGGCAGATTCATGCTGATGTATGGCAAAATCAATACAATATTGCAAAGTAATTAACCTCCAATTAAAATAAATAAATTTATTTTAAAAATAAAAAAATAAAGTGACATTTCCCATACACTGATTTTCCAACATGATACTGTTGTTTAATCACTAAGTCGTGTCCAACTCTTTGCGACCCCATGGACTGCAGCAACATATATTTGGGCTCAATTCTGAGTGTTTTAGCCACTGTGTGTATGCACAGACACAAATTGTCAAGTCTATGGAATGTTATTATTGTAGCATCTTTTCAGTTCAGTTCAGTTCAGTTCAGTCACTCAGTCGTGTCCGACTCTTTGCGACCCCATGAATTCCAGCACTCCAGGCCTCCCTGTCCATCACCAACTCCTGGAGTTCACTCAAACTCACATCCATGGAGTCAGTGATACCATCCAGCTATCTCATCCTCTGTTTTCCCCTTCTCCTCCTGCCCCCAATCCCTCCAAGCATCAGAGTCTTTTCCAATGAGTCAACTCTTCTCATAAGGTGGCCAAAGTACTGGAGTTTCAGCTTTAGCATCATTCCTTCCAAAGAAATACCAGGGCTGATCGCCTTCAGAATGGACTGGTTGGATCTCCTTGCAGTCCAAGGGATTCTCAAGAGTCTTTTCCAACACCACAGTTCAAAAGCATCAATTCTTCAGTACTCAGCTTTCTTCACAGTCCAACTCTCACATCCATGACCACTGGAAAAACCACAGCCTTGACTAGACGGACCTTTGTTGGCAAAGTAATGTCTCTGCTTTTGAATATGCTATCTAGGTTGGTCATAACTTTCCTTCCAAGGAGCAAGCATCTTTTAATTTCATGGCTTCAATCACCATCTGCAGTGATTTTGGAGCCCCCCAAAATAAAATCTGACACTATTTCCACTGTTTCCCCATCTATTTGCCATGAAGTGATAGGACCAGATGCCATGATCTTAGTTTTCTGAAAGTTGAGCTTTAAGCCAACTTTTTCACTCTCCTCTTTCACTTTCATCAAGAGGCTTTTTAGTTCCTCTTTACTTTCTGCCATAAGGGTGGTGTCATCTGCATATCTGAGCATCTTTTGGGGATAGTTTAATTTCTGCTGGCTTAGTCCCCACCATGACTTGAATTTAGTTTTATTCCTGGGTTTTCTCACCTATCTGTGCTCTGCTATAAACTTTGAAATCAATTTATCTAACTCCAGAAAAGAAAAACACATTTTGAGTTGTCTGTTCAAGAATCTAGGATATCTTATCATTCATCCAAATCTACTTTTTCTTTTTGTGTATGATGTTTTGGTTCCCCCCCTCCAACAGGAATATTTTAAGGATTTCCTCATATGAATTTTCACATTTTTTGTTAAGGTCATAGGTATCTTATCTCTTTCATTGTTATTATAATTGGTGTTTTTGTCTTTCATCACGTATCTTTTAATGGGAATATAGCCTGATTTTGTCATGTTTTATCTAATGACCTTACTGAACTTTCTTACTATTTGTGGTAGTTTCATAGTTTTCTCTTGGGTATTCCAGATATCCTCTAAGTCTTCTTTTTAAAGAAATTCAGCTTTATATCATTTTTAATTTTTATTTATTTTTTAAAAATATATTTATTAATTTTTGCTGCATGGCATATGGAATCTTTGTTCCCAAACAGAGATTGAACTCCCGCCCCCTGCATTGAAAGCACAGAGTCTTAACCACTGGACCACCAGGGAAATCCTTCTAAGTTTTAAAACAGGAGATAGATTATCAGGCCCTTTTCCATTTCCCTGGATGGTTCTCTAGTGTGGCTGTGGTGGCCAATCTTCCAATAAGGTATTAAGGAGCAAGGGGTAAAGGAACCTTTCTGTGACCCTAACTTCAGCATAAAGGCACTCATTCCCTCACTAAGGAAAATGCTAGCTTTTAGGCTGACGTGTATATATACCTATGCTGCTAGGTCACTTCAGTCGTGTCCGACTCTGTGTGACCCAATGGACTGCAGCCCACCAGGCTCCTCCATCCATGGGATTTTCCAGGCAGGAGTACTGGAGTGGGTTGCCATTTCCTTCTCCAATGCATGAAAGTGAAAAGTGAAAGTGAAGTCTCTCAGTCGTGTCCGACCCTCAGCAACCCCATGAACTGCAGCCCACCAGGCTCCTCCATCCATGGGATTTTCCAGGCAGGAGTACTGGAGTGGGGTGCCATTGCCTTCTCCAAATTTCCCAGGCAAGAATACTGGAGTAGGTTGCCATTTCCTACTCTAGGGGATCATCCTGACCCAGGGATTGATCACAGGTCTCCTGCATTACAAGCAGATTGTTTACTGTCTGAGCCACCAGGGAAGTCCAGTAAGATATACATACATATATATATATCCAGTGAGATATACACACACATATATATATATATATCCAGTAAGATATACACACATATATATATCCAGTAAGATATACAGATATATATATATCCAGTGAGATATACACACATATATATACACATATATATATATCCAGTGAGATATACACA